>NW_024080942.1:980257-1106966 GCF_003009895.1 Hyaena hyaena
GGATGGATGGATGGATGGAAGGAAGGAAGGAAGGAAGGGTGGGTGGGTGCATAGATGGATGAATAGACAGTAGGATGGATGGACGGATGGAGAGATGGATGCCTGCGGCGGGTAGGCGGGTGAATAGACAGGAATGTGAGTAAACTGGTGGATGAATACGTGTATGGACAAACAGGTGGATGGGTGGTCGGAGGGAGGATGGTGGGTGATGGACGTGATCATGCACAAATGGAACAGAGGTTCACGTGGCATTGGGGGTAGGTTCTCATGGAATAACTGTTCTTACTAAAAGCGAGAGGCCGCAGACGAGGAAGCCATCCCCGTGGCAAAGCCAATGTCATGCCCCGGGGAGACACACCCTCACTTTGCACTTCCTGCTCTCTGCTTAGCAGGGTTCCCATCCAGTTTTACCCTCAGTATGACTGAACCAGTTCATGGCTGGCAAACTGGGCAGCCCAGTCATTCTGCAGGAGCCCAGGACCACCCCTTGCTCGGTCCTGGCTTCCAGACCCCGTGAGGCAGCCAGGCATCAAGCCGCCAGAGGGCCACTGACCACAGAGTCAGTGAGGGAGAGGGGTTCCAGAGCCTCCATAACTGGGGAACTGGTGTGATTCCGAGCCTGAGGTGTGGGGTGGAGGCTGTGGCGCCTGGAGCAAGCTGCACCTGCCAGCCTTCTGGCTCCACAGGGCTCCCGCCTCTGTTAGGAGGGGACGGATTGCTGGCCAGTGTCCCCAGCAGGAAGTCCCCAGAGAGGACGCATTCTCGGGAACCACGGACTCCTGGGTCAGAGCGTATAGGCCGGGGCCCCGGGGGCTGCGTCCTGCGGAAGCACGGGGAGGCGGATGGGGCCGCGGCGCTGGCTGTCGCAGGAGCTGTGCCACACGGGGCTGTGCCAATCGGGGGGTGGGGGGCAGAGTCCCCAGTGGATAGCCGGAAGTCAGGAGGGCCACACACGCCGACGTCCACTAGAACAGCCCCGCGGGGGCCTCACCGTCCACCTGGCTCTGCCCCCACCCCCTAACCCCGCGGCTCCTTCCTCTTTTCCGCATGAAACCTCCCTTCTGTCAAAAACAATAAAAATAGTGTTTGAGTTCAGGAAGGAAAACGTGCTGGGAAGGGAAGAGCCACTGCATTTTCCAGGTCGTCCAGGGGTGCCCTTCGGACCTTCATTCCAAACCAGCTCTGCGGGGTGTGGTCACAAAAACCAGGTGCAAGTTCAGAGTCGCCGCCCCACACGACGCCCCGGGGCCCCCAGACGCGGGCGGGGGCGGCCGGTCCCACCTCGGCTCCTTCACACACACGAAGCGAGGCCTGAGGGGAGCCCACACCCCGTGGGCCCCTGTTTGGGAGGCTGGGGCCCCCTCTGCTGGGACTCCTGGGTCAGAGAGTGGCATGCCCTTGGGGACGGTGGTGCCTCTGAGGCGGGCACCAGAGCCAGCTGCTCGAGCCCTGAGCGGGTCCCAGTCGTCCCAGCGTCTGTCCCGCAGACAGCGTCTGGCCTTCAAGTCCGTCAGGTGGGGGGCTGGGTGGGAGCAGCCTGGGGCCCCTGCGGCAGCACGGGAGGCACGGGACCAGTCCCGGGGGGCCCCTCGCCCCTCACTGTTGTGGGGGGGACCCCGGGGTGGGGAACCAGCTGGGAGCGCGCCTGCCAGCCCACCTGTGACATGGGTCCTCGGCGGAGGAGGGGGAGCCTGGTCCCTGCTCCCAGAAGGAGCACTGTCCCCGCGGGGGTCGGGGGAGAACCGTACCCGCGTCCCCACGTAGTGGCCACCAGACTCCCAGGCAGGGGCTCCATCAGGCCCGAACCGGAAACCCCGAGAGCCTTTTCCTTAGAGGAAGGCGGGCGTCCCCGAGGCCCCGAAACCACCTCCGCCGCGGGGCAGCGGCAGGCAGGCGGGGCTGGCGTGAGGCTGTCCTCACTGCCTTCCACCCCAGGAGGCCCCCAGGGGATTGGAGGGGAGGCTCTGGTCCCAGACCCTCCCCGACTGCCATCAAAGCCCTTCTCCCCTGGGCCCCACTCTCTCCCGAGGGTCCCTCCTGCCGTCCACTTGCTCGGCGCACAATTACAGAGTGACAAGCCCACGCGAGCGCCTGACAAGCCGTGGCCTCCAGGAGGCCTCGTTTGGACGCTCCTCTCTCCAGCCAGAGAGAGAGAGAGAGAGAGAGAGAGAGGCGGGTCAGGTGCCCGGCCCTCGCTGCCCGGCCCACCTCCCAGCAGGGCCCTGGCGAGCGCGACCTCTCAGACCACCCCGCGCCAGCCTGGCGCCCAGCACAGGCCAGAGCCCACCGTCCCGCCGGGCCCGCCAGCGCAGGCCGCTCGCCCAGCCTCCTCCCCCCGCCCCGGCCGCTCTCAGGGGACCCGGGCAGGCCGCCCCGTCTCGGCGCCAGGCAGGTGCCAAGGGCGGCTGTGGGGAGCCCCTCCTCCCGGGGAGGGCTTCCTGAGGGGTGCCCGGTGCCCGCTCACTACCTGCCCAAGGAGGCCCCAGAACCCTGGGGGCCCTCGGTCCTGTGGGCATCGCGGGGCCTGTTTTGGCAAGAGCATCTCGAGCAGCAGCGCTCAGCACCAAGAACAGACGCGGCGGCGAGGGGCCGTCCCCTGCCTGCTGCTGTCCCCACAAGGCAAGAACGGCCACTGAGGGCCAGCCCACCACCTCTCTGATGGAAAAGACTGGGCCACAGCCGGCACAGAACACACTGGGAGCCAGCGGGGGGCCTGAGCAGGTGAGGGAGGAGCTGCCTTGGGTCCCCTGCCCGGCAGGTAACCCCGGGGTGGCCCCGGCCTCGGGCCCAGGACGGCTGCGGTCCGTCAGCAAGCCTAAGGGGGTGGCCGGGGAAGTGAGCGGGCCAGGCAGAGACCCATACAGGCCGGAGCTGCCCCGGCCTGGGCTCCTCTGGGCACGAGGCCCTGGGTGTCGAGGGGCACACCGGCCGCCCCACTGCCCTGCCAAGGGTGTTTTCTGATGGAGACTATAAATAGGGCTGTGATCGGCCAGCGGGGCAGCCGTCTCCACCCCCATGTGACCCCCGGATGGTGATGCTCCCCAAAACTCTAGGTGCCCTTCCCCCTGGGAACTCTGCCCAGCAGTTCAGAGAACCGTCAGCCCCCAGCCCTGCCCCCTGGACAACCAGAGACAGAAGGAACCGGGACAAAGTGTCCCCCACAAATGCCGCTCCCGTGGGAGGCAGGTCGGACACCAGTCTGCAGGGCCTCCCTCCTGGGGCGACCAGGGAAGGGCACAGGGGGGCTGTTACCTGCTCCCCCCGGCCTTCAGGCCTCCCGTGGCCCCGTCTCCAGCACAGGCACCGCCCACGGGCTCTGGAAGCCACGGGAGCCTCTGCAGGGGCCAAGGTCAGGGGTGCGGCGGGCCCTCCAGGGCTCCTCGTTCCCTCTGCAGATCCCTAGCGAGCCCCGCTCTGGGAGACCCCCCCTCCGGCCCCAGGAAGGAGGGCTCAGGCGAGGCAGAAGTGGAGGTGAGAGGGCCTGTAGGAAGATGCCCGGGGGGGCAGGGCTGGGGGCGCAAATCAGCTCCTGATCAGGAAAGAAGGCGCCGGCTGCAGGTGCACAGTGGGAAGAGGGGTGGGAAGAAGGGGAAGCAGGGGTGGGGGCTGGGCCCGCTCTGCCCTAATAGAGAAGGGCAGGAGGGCGTAGCCCAAGTGGCCGGGGGCCAGTGGAGGCGTGGATTGGACTGGGTGGGGTCCCAGCCGTGGGGGAGACACAGGGTGTTGTGGAGAGGGGTCACCATCCCGCTGAGTGAGGTCCGAGGGCAGGGGAGGCCAGTCCTAGAGGAGAAAAGGAGAGGCTGGGGGACGGCATTTCTAAAGACGTCACAGGGCACCATGTGGCCTTCATGGGTCTTGGGGTCTTCAGTGGTCACGCTTGCCAAGGCCCCCACTCCCCAGGAGTCCGGCCCAGCCACCAGGAGGCGAGGGAAGTGGGGCTCAGAGACAGCCTCTGGGCCCAGGCGGTGTGGCCCCAGCGATGACTCGTGGCCCACGTGCGGACCACCAGCGGGGACAGGGCCCCGGGAAAGGGCAGAGGTGTGGGGGGCAAGGGCGCTCTTCCGCTAGCGGAACGCTCCTCGCCAGAGGGCCGCTTAAAGGATCGGGTCTCCCTCGGGCTCCCGCACAGGCCGAGGGGGTGTCACAGGCCGAGGGGGTGTCCGAGCGGACCGAGGGGGCTCCCTCCCCGGAGGGCGGATGCCCGGTCCCGGGGTTCACACGCGCCCTCCCAGCGCCCGGCCGGGCTGCAGTTCCCGCCGCCGCCGCCGGGGGCCGCCGACCAGCTCGGGCTCCCGACACGTGGACGGGCCCGCGCCCCGCCCGCCGGCTGGGCTCGGGGACCCCCCCCAACGCCCCGCCCCGGGCCGTCCCTCCTCCCGAGCGGGGACCGGAAAGGCTAAGCGCGCCCGGGACGCGGGGGGCACTTCCTGCGTGCGCCCCCGCCCCTGCCCGGGCGCGCCCGGGGTCTCGGGGAACCCCAGCTCGCTCCTGCGCACGGCTGCGCCCCTGCTGTGCTGTCTCCTGCGCGGGGGCGGGGCGCCCGGGACCCAGGCTTCGGACAGAATTTGGACGCGACGCCGGGAGGCGGCCTGGGGGGAAGTGAAACCCGGCGGCGGGGCGGCCCCAGGGGGCGCAGAGTCGGGTTTCTGTGAGACACATGATAGGAAACCGAGGCCGCAGGACGGAGGGCGCTGGACGCCCCCGTGTCGACACTCGCCTACCCCCCGCCCCCGCCCCGCGCATCAGACCCCAGAAGGCGACTCGGCGGAAGGAAGTGGGGACCCGCCGGCCTGCCCGCCCCCGGGGGCTCCCGCAGACTCGGCCGTGGGCGATGCCCCCTGCCGCCCCCCCCCCCCCGCGCTAGAGGCCTACGTGGGCCCCCCCGCCCCCCGTCCTCGGCCCCAACCCGGATCGGTGCAGCAGCCAACAGGCTCACCCCAGAAGGGCCAGTCCCGTGGCCACCTCAGCCCGGGGACGCAGGGGACCCCCGCGGCCCCCACCCCTGCCGCCCCTCCCCAGGCGCGCTTCCGGCCAGGCCGGAAGGAGCAGGAATTCGGAATGTTTTGGAACGAGCTCTAAATCCCGGAGGATTCTCTGCAGTGGCTCCTACCCCCCCCCCCCGGGTGTGGGGGGAAGGGAGAGGAGACTAATCTGCATCTGATGGGAAGGGGGGTAAACCCGGAATGGGGGGAGGCCCCCCACACCCCTGCTCACTGCCAGCTGCAAGCATAGGGGTGCAGGATGGTGGGTGGGGGGTGGCCCATATCCTGACATGGGTGCTGGTGGGGAGGCTAGACCCAAGGGGGCCACGCCGGGGCGGAGCCCTGACCTGGGCCCCGGTCCCAGTTGACCGCTGCCTTCCTGCGTGGGGAAGCAGGTGTTGGGGGGAAGGCAGATGGCCCCACAGGGACAGACCGGTGACACCCGCCAGGCCACACCCACTGCAGCTCTCCTGTCCCCCACCCCCAGCCTCCGGACAAAACAAAACCCCTCCCAGTCCCTCCCCAGACCTTGGCCAGAAGCCTCCAAAGACAACCCCCCCCAAAGTCTTTTCTGGGCCTGCCTTTTCTTAGAAACAGGAAGTTGGGGGTGTGGGCCACACCTCCACCAGGTCAGGGCCCCACCAAGGGCAAGGGAGGGGTTTGGAGCCCATGGGAACTCACCACCCTGCCCCATGCCTGCAGTCCCCAGTGCCCGAGGGAGCCCCAGAAATGGCAAGGGAGGGCAAGGAGACCCAGCTACCTGGGTGGGGCTGAGACAGGGAGGGGAGGGGGTTGGGGGACATGGGGGGAGGGCAGAGGTGGGGGACTTGGAAGGGGAGTGGTGGCACCCTGTGTCCCTTGCCGGCTCGCAAGCCGACCTGGCTTTGCCACGAACACAAGCGTGCAGACACCACCGTAGTGCCCACGGCCCGCCTGGGTTGCACAGGGGACCCCGACAAGGCCCCAGATGGGCCCTCTGCTGCCTTCCCCTCTCTCTCACCCCTGCCTGGGCCTCGAGCTGGACTCCGATGTCCTCTGATGGGGGCCGCATGAGGAGGGGACCCAAGCCCTGACCTCGGGCTCCGGCCTTCACAAGGCGCCTGTCCCTGGAGGTTTCCACAGTAAGCTTCTGCGGCAGGAGTGACCTGGCCAAGAACTTGGGCCAAGCTTCCTGCCAGTAAGGGCTCCTGGGCCAGGCTTGGAGCAGGAAGGCCCGAGCTCGGCCCTGACGGACACCTGCCTGGCTCAGGACGCTCCGAAGAGAAGCCAGGCCGGCTCCACCTGCCTGTCCCTACCACCCCCCGCAGAGGAGCCACCTGCTCCAGGGCTGAGAGTCCCCGCACGCGTGGCCCCCGGCCCCTGGCACAGGGCTGGGCACAGATGGCCGCGGGCGTGAGGCCCGCACGGCTTGCGTCATCGCTGGGGCGGGGGGCGGGGGGGTGGGCAGGCATCCAGGCCCCTGAAGTCCTGCCCCCACCCCTCCCAGGGTTCCCTGGGCACACGGGAGGGTGCAGAGCACGGCGGGGTTCTGTGCGGAGGGTCAGGGTCGTCTCCAAGGCCCTGCTTTCACATCCTGCTGAGGCCAGCACAGCCGGGTCACAGCCCCACCCTTTCCTGAGGTCACAGGCCGTCCTTCGGGACCCTCCGCAGGGGTGGGCCAACCGCCCATTTTCCCTACGGGACGCCTGCCTTCCTGCCGGTGGTGGTCACCCAGGATGCGCCCAGGCCCCCCGGCCGGCAGAGGTGGGGGGGCCGCAGGGATCCCGTGAACAACCCGCTCTGCCTCAGACCTGCCCGAGGAGCCCGCCAGCTGTTTCTTCCCGGCCCGCAAGGGGTGACCTGTGACTGGACAGGCAGACAGAGGGCGGGGAGGGGGTCTCAGTGGGGCACAGGGGTGGGTCGGGTTCCAGGCTGGGTGAGCCAGGGAGGGGGGCTGTTGGCCACAGCTGGGGGTGTGGGTGGGGTGGAGGCTGGGCACCTCACTGCGCCAGGGCCTGACCCCGCGGCCCTTCCCCCGGGGGGCTCGGGGGAGGATGGTCCGTCCGAGCTGTTACTGTAAACGGGCTGGCGGCTTCCTCTTTCCGTGGAGGGCGCGCCTGGCATCCGCCTCCCCAGATAAGGTGCGAGCTCTTGGCCTGCGGTCAGCCCCCCTGACCACAGGGTGGTGGGTGGGGCCCGGGGGGCCAGACTGTGGCTCAGGGGCAACAGACTGGAGGGGGGGTGGAGACAGACAGCCAGGCACGGCCGAGCACGGGGGCCCAGGGTGGGGCGCTGGCTGCTGGTGACAGAGGCAGAAGTGAAAGCTGGGGTTGGGGGGTCACAGGGCAGGCCCAGAAACTAGGGACCTGAGTAAGTTCCCAGGAGCACCTCCCCTGCCCTGGGCTCGCCGCACCCCCGGGACCTCGGGGGGCTTGGAAACCGCACCAACTGGGGGGGGGGCCCAGGACTGGGGCCAGGGCTCTGGACAAACGAAGCCAAGCTGTGGGACGGCCTCGGGTCCCTGAGGCCGCCTGGCGGGTCCTGAGCCAAGGAGCCCGGGGGCAGCGTGAGGAAGCAGGAGGCTGCTGGGATACTGAGGAGGGGGGTTCTCCCGCCGTGACCCCTTAAGAACGGCTTTGGGAGGTGGGTTCTGACACGAGGCAGCTCCTATCCTGTCTGCCCCGCATCAGGGTGCACAGGGCCCTTTGAAGTCACATTTATACCCCAAAGCGAACCCCATGTTCTGAGGCCACCGCCGGCCCAGCTGCGAAGCCCCCAGCGGGCCAGGCACCACACCCAGTGGCCACAAGCTGTCCCTCGAAGCCTGCCCATGGCCGGCGCCCCCAGAAAGCCCTCCTTCCCCATCCCCCCAGGGGCCCCCCGCCCTTCAGGACCGCCTCTCACCCCCTGCCTCCCTCCCCTCATTTTCCACATTCAGGGCCTCCAGCGGCACATGGACCCTCGCGGGGCCGGTGCGGGTTGGAGACCGAGCGCCTGAGGGTCCTGGGCGGCCGCTGCGGGAGATGCTCTGGGGAAGGACACGGAAAGGCCCTCACCAGGCGGGGGGCCCCAGGGAGGGGCTTCGGTGGTAGGAGTGGGTGTCCCACGGGATGGCAGGTCTGGACAAGTGTGCAAGGTCACCCAAGGTCCCGCTGCCTATCCTGGCGGCTTTGGACATGAGGTGGGCAAGGGACAGGTGTTCAGCGTCAGACGCCAGGGGGGCCTTGGCTCCGCTCGGGGTACCCCTGCGACACCCACAGGAATGTCCACTCGGAAGACCCCGGGAGACAGCGAGGGGCAGCCCTCCTAACGGAGAGAGCTGGCCGGGTGCCCAGACGTTGGGCAGAGCTGGTGGGAGGGGGCCTGCGCCCCAGGTGTCCAGCCCAGGTGACATGCTGGCGAGGGAGGGGGTGGGTGTGTTGTGTGGCCCTCAGCAGAGTCCCACTGAGACCTGTTGTCTACACCTCAGGGCCCAGGACCCCAGGCAGGGCCCTGGCAGGACGGGGTGGAGGGGATGGGGCTGTGGCTGGGGACCCTCCCTCATGACCCGCCCCAGTCCAGCCTCTGTCGTAGGCCCCAGGCAGGGCTGGGATCTTGGCCTTGGGGAGCCCGTGAGTGACAGGCAGAGGTGAGGCTGGGCAGAAGCCTGGCCCAGAGGTAGAGTGGGCTTTCCCAGGCCGTCCATGCTGCAGCCCGTCCTGCACCCCTCCCTGGGGGCTCCGAGGACTGCGGGGGCCGCGTGTGCTGGGGGGTGGGGCAGCTGGGACCCGGGCATCCCTCCAGGGCCAATGACCTCCACGTGACCTACGCGGGGCCAAGGTGGCAGCCCAGCACCCCGGGACCCAGTACCGTGGAGGCCCTCTGCTCCTCCCTCGGGACAGCAGGCTGGGCCCAGGGCTCCCACGCCGCCTGTGGGGAGCTGGCCATCCACACTGGCGGGGGTTAGGGGCAGGTCTCCAGGCCCTGGACAGGGTCCCCTCTGGCTGATGTCCATGGTGCAAAGAGCCAGCCAGGTGGGGCCTAGAGAGCCAGACCGCACCCCAGCTGCCCACCGCGCGCCCCACGCCACGCGGGGTCCGTGGAGATCGAAGGCCCCCCACGGTCTGACGGGCAGACAGACACCCACTTCCCCTCCCTGGGCTCAGGCCCTGGTGGTGGCCGGGGTTGGGGGGGCCGGGGCGGCCCAAGCACGGCTGACCTCCGCATACTCTCAAAGTCCTTTATTGTACAATGTCTTCTGTCTGGGGGAGGGGCGCCGAAGACTAACGGGTACACAGCGAAGTAGATAAATATGCCAAGCTTTTTCTTTTTTCTTTTTAAATCAGGCATTTATAAACAAGAAAGCATACATTAATTACATAAAAATAGTTTTCGATAGTAGAGTAAGTCACCATGTTGTCATTAGCAGCAGAAGGGGAAACGCGGACGGCAATGCGGACTCTCCTGGCGGATATAAAGGTAGAGCTGTGGGGTTTTTCCCTTAATCGAAAAAAAATGTCGCTTGTGACTCCTGACTTAAAGCAAGAACAAGACGGCCTCTCGAGCCTGGTGGACGCGGTGGGCGGGCGGGGGCGGGGAGGACAGAGCCCGCGGGGCGCCGCGGGGACCGGCAGAGGGTCCGTCCCCTCCGGCGGGTGAGCTGTTCTTCCTCAGTTAAAAACAACCCAGAAAACAGGACAACTACCAGGTAAGAAAAGAGTTTCTGACAAAGGAACCACCGTATACGCGTGAGATACGACAGCGTAGAGGACACGTATTTACACGGGGCTGTTCTGTACGAAGCGCAAGGTGCCGCGCGTGAGTTAGCTGCTCCAAGGTATGAATGTTATTGCTGTTGTTTCTCCCTTCGTTAAAAATCCTCTTTCAGCAGAGAAATAATGAGTAATTAAACGGGACGCACAATCACTCGGGTGATGGTTATTACACGCGGGGAGAGCCGAAGCCTGCAAGAGCCCCTCCTCCCTCCTGCGGCCGCACGAACTGTAGGACCTGCCCCCCCACCCCCTCCCTGAGGATGGAAGCGGCCGGAACAAGCCTATGCGCCCCGCTGCCCCCTGGGAAACCTCAAGCTGCTGGTGACCAGGGAGCCCGTGACCGCCGCCCCCTTCCCCGCTGCGCCAACTCCGGCGCAGGGACAGGCGCAGGCCCGGGGGACGAGCTGCCGCGGGCTGGCCAGCTCTTTCCCAAAGTCCTGGGGCAAAGCTGGCAAGTAGGGGCACGGACCCAATGGCCTAGACGGTGATCGGAGGTGGGCACTGTGGGGGGGAGGGGGGGGCGCGGGCCTGCACAGAACTTGGAGGAGCTCATCGCCCGCTGGGGCCTAAAAAAACCAAAAAGCAAACGGGTGGCCCCAAGCGACAGGCCCCCCAGGCCCTTTGATCTCTTACAACGTTCAGACTCGGCCACAGAGCACAATCCCACAGAAGCACACGTACAGCTCTGCTCCAAAGAAACCATTTCGTTCCCCTTGAAGAAATGACTGAAAAAACACAACTCCGGAAACACGAGGCTGAACACAGCATTCTGCGTGTTGTGTAGCACTGCCGGCCCCTTGCGGGGCCCGGTAATAATGCCCATCGATGGGATACGTACGGCGGAGGTCTAACGTTCCATGCATACAGATTTCGTAACTGCAAAAGAAAAACAAAAGCAAAAAACAAAAACAAAACAAAATTCCAAACAAACGCTGCATATATATGATGTCCCTTTTGCATTGCACTTTAGAAGAGGGGTCCAGCAGCACCTGCGCCCCTCCCCCCCCGTAAACCACGGGCAAGAACCCTGCAGATGACACGGTCACCAAGCCTCTGCTGGTCACGGCGGCGGGCGGGGTCTGCGCCTGCGCCGGCCAGCGGCCTCCACCTCCGTGTGCACGGCAGCTGCCTTGGCATTGGCGTTAGAATGGGGTCGAGCGAAGACTCCCGGTAAGATCTTTCTCATGTAAATAAATACCGCAATTTCAGGATGGGTAGCGCCTCTTGTCGACTGTAAAATCATTTTTCAAGCTTGGGCATAAAAAACCGTATACAATTTGCATGAACAGTTGAGAGTAAACGAGATTACTTGGAATAAATGCAAGTGACTTATTCTGATAGTGGCAGGTTCGATCGCGACTGAAGACGGGTGTCTCGGGGGTAAAAAGGCGAGTCCGGATTTGCTGTACAAGATGCTGGAAGGCACAGAACTACCCCCCGAAGTTCAGCTTTTGCATTTCCGTTTTGTGATTCCCTTGTTCAACCGAGCACCAGAGGGGGTTTCTAAACACTGGAGCACTTAGGCTGTGGACTGCTCTATAAATGGGTTTGCAATATTTGAAAAGTAAAAACCTCAGTTAACTGGGGAATAAAAAGAGAAGAGTTTTGACAAAGTGCAGTTCTAAATATACGTTTAAATGAACAAACAAAAAGGAAAAAAAAAGTGAAGTAATGCTGTTTTTGTTCCGACGCTGCAGCCTCGGCCCCGACGCGACAGGGGTGGCCGGGGGCGGGTGGCAGAGGTGAGCGGCGCCCGGGCAGGCGGAAGGCGGCAGTGGTCGCCGGCGGCCGGCACAGGAGGCCTGGGTCCTTGTCGCTGAAAAAATAGACTCTGGAGAAAACCCTCCCTGTCCCTGCGTGGGCGCGGACGGGCTGAGATGGCTTTGCGGGCGGGGCCCGGCTCCCTTGGGTCCTCGGATGGCGTCACGTGTTGGTGGGGCTTTTAAAAGTTAGTCGTTAAAAAACCTGTTGATTTTTCTGAGTATCAAGTCTTCTTATTGGTTTTAAATAGCTTATAACAAAAATGTAAATGTTAGGACGTCCCGGCAAGCAGAGGGCCGCGGCGGGCACAGAGCCTCGGCTCCGGCTGCGCTGGGAACCCGGCTTGCGCACTTGAACTTGGCCAGTAGAAAATTTTGCAGTGGATTCCAAAAGTGTGTGGTTCCAAACGCTCGCTTGGTTATAGGCACAGTAAGACGTTGTGCTGTGTGGACGTGGGGGGGGGGGGGCCGACGGCGCACAGGCGCAGAGCCCCCTGCGGGCGTGGATCGCTCGCCTGCCCCCCCCTCCCCCTGCGGCATCCGCACCCGGCCGACGGCGGCTCCGCTAGGGCTCCAGCTCGGCCGCGCTCTCGCCGCCTGCGGCCTCCGGCCGGGGCCGCGGCCACAGCTGCTCCTGCAGCTCCTTCACCACCTTCTCCAGGTGCTCCCGGGCCTCGCGCTCCCGAAGCAGGTCGGCCCGCAGCTGCTCGCGATCCGCTTCCGCGTGCTGGAGCTTCACCTGCAGGTCCTCGATCTGGAAGGGACGCGGCGCTTTAGCATCCACTCCCCGCCTGGCCGCCCCAGCCCCAGCCCCAGCCCGCCCGTCCTGGGGGCGGGAGCGCGCCGGGCCCAGGAAGGCCTCTCCGCAGGCACTGCGAGCCGGGTGCAGGTGGGCATGCAGAGCCGCTGACGGGTGGGAACTACCAAAACCCCCGAATGTGGCTGCCTCGGGTGCCCTTGACCTCCTGGGGCCAGAGTTTCCCTCGAGAGCCCAGACCAGACCCTCCAAGCACCGGTGAGGTGGGAGGAGGAGGGGCTGCCGTGCCCACCTGCCCGGGCAGGATGGCCCGGCTGCGGGGGCAGAAGCCGGGGCCCCTCTGCACGCCGGGCTGGCCCCGAGCTGGTTTCTCAAGGGGAACCACCAGGAGGGCGTGGCCACAGGGAAGGGGCGCACAGAGCTCCCACGTATGCGGCCAGAGACGCCTCCCGCACAGCCCACAGGCCGGCCCCCCACCGCCCGTACCTGGGCCGAGTACTTGGCGCGCAGGCGGCCGGCCTCGCAGCCCTTGTCGCACACCCGCAGCTGGCGCGCCTGCTCCAGCTCCCGCTTCAGGCGCAGCCGGGACTCGTTGGCCTCTCGCATCTTCTTCTCGTTCTCTGCCCGGAGGCGCTCGATCTCCTTTCGCAGGTTGCGCTTGGCCTCCGTGGCTTCCCGAAGCTTCTCCTTCTTGGCCACGCGCAGGAACTCCAGCTCCTGGGAGGGCAGGTGGCACACAAGCCCCGGCTGGGGTCACCACCCTGCCCCGGCCTCCACCCCTCCCGCCACCCCCCTGCTCCCCGCGGAGCCTCCCCCTCAGCCCTCAGCACCCGCCTTCCCGGGTGCCACAACCCGTCCCGGGAGGCCTCCCTCAGCACCTCCGCCCGGCCGGCCCTCTCCAGCCACCAGTGACTGCCGCCCCCGCCCCCACAGCCACGTGTGAACACGCGTGTGGGCAAGCACACCTCCAACCAGACCAAGGAAGAGGCACCCTGAGCGAGCGCTTGACACACACTCAGGGGACGTCTGGGATCCCGTGCTCTGGAGACAGCGAGGCTGCGCTGTGCTAGAGCCCACGTGTGAAGCTGCCAGACGCCAGCCACAGAGGTGCGAACTCAGCGACAGCGACACCGGCCGCAGAGTCCTGGGTGGAGGCCCCGCCCCACTGCCTGCCCCCCCGGAGGCGGGACCCAGACACATCTGGGCCCTGATCAAGCCCCTCCTTTGACAGGAAGCAGTCACTTTTGTGGAATCAGTTAGAATCCTGCGTGCCTGGGGGCCTGATCCTGCCTGCACGCTCGCCCGTCTCTGACAACACAGGGCTTTCGGGAACGAGCCGCAGGCAGCAGGCCGAGCAGCTGCTGTGTCCCGGGGGACAGGCCGGCTCT
This sequence comes from Hyaena hyaena, assembly GCF_003009895.1. Taxonomy (NCBI): domain Eukaryota; kingdom Metazoa; phylum Chordata; class Mammalia; order Carnivora; family Hyaenidae; genus Hyaena; species Hyaena hyaena. The sequence goes on from NW_024080942.1 coordinate 993,878, forward strand.
GTGCGGGGAGAGCGGGCGCGGCGGCCTCACCTGATGGAGGCTGCGCTTGGCCTGCAGCGCGGCGCTCAGCTTCTCCTCCTGCTTCACGCGCATCTTCACCACCTCATGCAGGAACTTCTCTTTGGCTTCCTTGGTGTCCAGGCCGCCCTCCAGGGCCTGCCGCAGGTGCTCGAGCTCGGCCTCCAGCCCGCCGCTTGCAGCGTCCGCGGGGGCCGCGGCCTCGGGGACGGCGGGCGCGGCGGGCGGGGCGTGCATGCCTGGGGAGCTCAGGTCCTTGGCGGAGCTGGATGAGGTAAGGGACGGGGAGGACAGGGACGACAGGGAGGAGGTGACTGTGGAAACAGACGAAAGCGGAAGTCAGCAGAGCGCTCACCGCACCTCCGCGCAGCGCCTCGCCCGGGGCAGGAGGGGACCCCCGCCTCACACGTACATTCCTCCCTGCTCTCCACTTCCACCTCGGCCTCCGAGTCCTTGTCATCCTCTGGGGCGGCCACGGGCGCTGGGGTCTCCGGGGCTCCGGGCGTGTCCACGGTCAGCTTCCGCTTCCGTGGCTGGATGCAGGTGGCTAGAGGTTCCGGGGCCCGGGAGACCACGGTGGCGCAGGGCGGGCTGCTCACGGCCTTCTGCTGGGCCGGCGGCGCCAGGGCCACGTTGGGGGCCACCCCCGTCTCAAAGCTCTTGTAGGAGTAAAAGCTGCAGGGGTGGGGAGGGTGTTGGGGCCACAGGCATCTGCCCCCACCGCCCCGCCCCCCCCCACGGTGGCCAGCGCGTGAAGGCTCATCGTGGGACATGTCCCCTGGAAGCTGGGAAGGAGGCAGCACACGAGCCGGGAGCCCTGGGGCAGCTGGAGCACGGCCGCTGGCCGCACCCAAGGGAGAGGGTGCAGCAGACGCTCCGGATGTCCCCGCCGGGACGCCGGTCAGCAGGACTGACGCTTCCGGAACTGCGTGCATGGGGAGCCGGGTCTGTGTGCGCAGCCCATGAAGCCGACTGCACAATGACGCACGGCGCTCATGCCAGTCGGAGCTGGTTCACTGCCGTGCGGCCCTGCCTGAAGGCGGTCAGAGCAGAAGCCGCAGGCAGGAACAAAGGCCCCAGGCCCACACACTCCGGGCCCTTCACTTAGCAGCACACGCGCCGCGGGAGGGCGGGTGCCAGTCCTGAGACATGCAGAGTGACAGCCTCGCTTGAATCGCATCCACTCCGTTTGACAACAACTCTGGGCAGCGACGCAAAGGAGAGGTCTCACCCCCGCATCCCCTGATAACGACGGACCACCCGCACCCAGCACGGCAGGTACTCACCTGTCTCGAATCAGGGCCGGGAGGTGCGGGGAGAGCTCTTTGTCACTCGTAGAAACCGCAGGGGACCAGGGTCGGAAAGCGGAAAGGCGCTGGCGAGGGTGAACGCAGCCGAGGCTCTGCTGGAAGAGGCGCCAGGGTCAGACGCAGGAGTGTAGAGCCCCGCGGTGCCCCCCACCACTACACCCGCCTCCCCCCCCATGCCCGCGGCCCAGCCCGCGCACAACCTTGCTGGAGGAGCTGGCCAGGGTCCGCAGCCAGCCAGACTGTTTGTCCTTCTCAGAAGACGTGGGGACTTGGGAGGAGGCGTCATCTGTCTTTCGGATGGAGGCGGGGGGTTCAGAGGAGACCTGTGGACACAAAAGTTGTCACCGGAGCCTCGGGGGCGTCTGTGCTCTGAGCACCAGGTGTGTACAGTGACGCGCGGGCCCGGACTCCAGAGCAGGATAAGCCATGTCCCCGAGAACGGGCGCTGTGGCGCTCCCTGCAGGCCTCCCCCGCCGTGATCTCCCCCTATGGCCACAGGAGGCCCAGGGTGGGGGCTCGAGAGGACAGCCCCTTGCCACAGCCCCGGCGGCCAATGGGAGCCACGGACCCCAGCCTCCTCCCCGTGATCATGCCAGGTGGCGGGCAGGCTCACCGGCCAAGTGTGGGGCCGGGCAGGGGTGTCTCCCAGGTCCCCAGCGTTCCAGGTGACAAGCAGAATTTCGACAACTTGCCATCAGCTGAGGGATAGGGGGGCTGCCCTCTGGCAAGCCCCCCCACCCCAAAAGAAAGCGTTCTCAAAAATAGAGACAACCCCTCCCACCACGTGCACAACAGTTTCAGGGCTCATGTTTTCTGCGAGCCTCGCTGTCGAAGGTTCGAGAAGCTGCCCCCAGACTCCCAGGGGGCCTGAGGGTCTGTTGGACGTGGCAGTTGCCATGGCCTCCCGAGCAGGGTCAGAGGGGAACCACCTGACAGCGCACGGTCCCCGAGGGAGACGGGCAATCTGGGCAACATGGACCGCACCTCCCCCTGGGGAGGCCGTGCTGGGGTCCGTGTGACAGATCAACACAGCGTCACCCGCCTGGGGAGCAGGGCCGCCAGGATGAGGCTGACCTCCGGGGCAGCGGGTGCGGGGAGGGCTTGCTGGGCGGCTCCTCCCCGCTCTGGGAACACGTGGGGAAATGCTGTATCGCAGAACCGTCCTGGGAGGGAGATGGGGGGTGGGGGAGGCACATGGTCAGGCAAGGTGTCCCCCTCACCAGGGCTGTCATCACAAAATTCAAGAGACACAGGGCTGACTGGAGCCCGGGCACACAGCCCGCGGACGGAGGATCCCGGGGAAGGGCCTGACCAAGCCCAGCACGCATCTGCCTGCACGTGTGCTCGTGGGGCCCCCGGCCCACCCCATGGCACCCACTCTTGGGGGACAGACAGGCGGGGGGGAGGACCCTGTGCAAGGGCGCGCCGGCCCGTCCTCATGCAGAAGCAGCTGCCGAAGGCCTGCAGCCGAGGGGTACACACCCAGCCCCGGGAAGGCGCTTCGGGGCGAACCCACAGACGGCTGTGGACAGTGGGCTCAGACGTGAAACACTCAGGAAAGAGAGACCCACTTGTTGGTGCTTTTTTGGGACAGAGTCCGGTGACATCTGCCAGCGCAGCCCGGATAGCTCCTGCCGCCTGTGAGGGGTGGCAGGGGCTGGGCGGAGGCCAGTCATGCCAGCACAGACGGGGCTTCCTGTTGCGCAGCTAGAGGCGGTGGCGGGGAGGGCAGGAAACAAGCCGCGTTCTCCCCGAGAGAAAAGCCGCAGGCCTAGCGCCGGCTCCTGCAGGCTGAGAAACCTCAGGGAGACTCCCAGGGCTCTCACAAGACTCCGGCTTCGGGGCCACGCACACACGCACGGGGGCTGTAGAGTGGCACCCATTGGCCAGAGCCCCATCCACGCGGCGGGGGAGCGAGGGGGCAGGTTCCTGGGCAGGGACCCGGCCTGCAAGCACCGAGCGCTCAAAACCAGCCCGTCAGTTCTGGAGGCCAGGGCCCCCCTGTCACCCCCCCACCCCGAGCTTTCTGTCAAGCCTGTGTGTGTGTGTGTGTGTGTGTCCCCGTCTGTCCGTCCGTTCGTCCAGGGAGCTGGAATGGCTCCTCCAGGATTCGCACAGCAAGAAAGGCCCCTGTAAGCCCCTTCTATCGATGACAGAGAGCAGCAGGAAGCGGCCACCAGGGACAGCCGTGTCAGGACATATCTTCCAGGCCACTGTCTCCAGCAGGGCGCACTTGGGCCCCAGGAACAGCAGACGGTCGGGGACAAAAGTGCCCTGCGATCCCTACTCCACAAGAGGTCACCCAGCAGGTAAGGACATTCGCTTCTGGTTTCTGACCCCTGTCAAGGCCTCCATGCCAGATCCTGGGGCCCACACACGTCAAGGAGGAAGCAGGCTTCCAGGCCTAGGGCACAGCCAGCACCATCGAGGGGGGGGTCTGCCCCCTGGAGTCCGCTGGTGACCCCACACAGGGCAGAGGGACTAGAGCAGCTGACCGCAGCACCACCCGTGGACACCTACCCCCGGGGGTCCCCGCGCAAGGGCAAGAGCATGTGCCACTGAGCATGTACCCTCGCCGTGCAGCGTCTTGGACAGTGCGGGGGGACAGTCCCGCCATGGGGCAGCCACTCTGTCCAAGAGCAGGCCACGGACGGCCCAGGCGCACACCCGGGACTGCCGGGCAGCTGTGTGTGGTCCTCACAGAGAGGACACCCCGCATCGGGGTTCTGCGCACGTTACACCGGGGACCTCTGTAGATCTGCAAGGATTTAGGTACAAAGTAGGAGTGACTTTGCCACCTGACCTTCACACCAACGGGGACCGGAGTGTCAGTCAAGACAGAGGCACCAAACCGTGGGCTCCATCAGATATGAGTGGAGCAGGGCCAGGACGGCTTATGGCCACCACCCAAGTGCAGCGCAGGGAGAAGCAGGGTAGACGAGAGGGTCCGTGGCCGCCCGCCCAAAGCCACAGTGGCTTCCGGCACTGGCCTCGGGGCCGCACACTAGCAAAGGCCACGCTTCAGCGCCCGAGCCTCAAGTGCACAGCAGGACAACGTGGGCCACGGCCCAGAGGCAGGGCAACGTGGAAGAAGGGCTTTGGGCTCCCCGCCACCGGCCCCCCACACCGCGCTGGGAGCCCCGTGTTTCAGCAGCACGGGAGCGGGCCTGGGCGCGGAGCCCTGACCGGGCATCTGGAGAACCCCAGGGCACGACTCCTGGGAGCGAAGCCGTCGCCGAGCCCGTGTTCCAGGGGAACGAGCTCATGACCACTCTGCCCCCCAGGGCCGCCATGGGCCCAGGAGATGTCCCTGCCTTGCCACGCCCCACGCCCCACTTCCTGGGTGCTGCCCTGCACATTTAAAAAAAAAAAAAAAAAATACGTGAGGACGAGAAGGGAGAGGAGACGATCCAGATGCTGGCAGAAGGCGCTGGCCCGAGGCCCGGCCCGCAGCCTGACTCTGCGGGGCTCCCGCTGCCACCACAGACCCCGACCATCACACAGGCGTCAGTCCTGGGCAAAGAGGGGGTGCCAGGCAGCGGAACAAACCTAGATGGCCCAGCAGCGAGACCTGCAGCCGCTCCCGCCCTCCCCTGGGAGGCCCCTCCCGTGCACGCATGTTCCAGGCACGGTCTGAACACAGACGAGGGTGACAAGGCCACGCCCGCAGACATGCGGCCTCCAATACAGAGCTCACAACAGGGGACAAAGTCACCCCGAAGGGCTGTCCAGAGTCGTCACTCTAAGTCAGTGGGAATAGTCACCATCTCCACCCAGGTCCCCAGGCCCCAAATGTTATGCAGGGGCACTTGGGGGATGTGTGGACCTCGGGCTGAGGACCTGAGGGTGATAGTCAGGACTGCCTGTCACACCCGGGCCTGCCCATGTTCCCAGAACCGGAAGCGGCAGTGCCCGCCAGGTCCCGGCCCTGCCACGGGCTCAGATGTCCAGGAGTGAGCATGCGTCCAGGGCAAACCAGCGGCTGCAGCACTCGCCCGACCCCCAAACGGCTCCCACAGCTGAGGGGCCGCTCGGGCCAGCGGGCCGGGGTCTCAGGCTCCCTCCCTTGTCTGAGATGCCTCCCCAGCTCCCACCCCCTCTCCCTGTGCCGTGTCCGGGCACCCTTGGGTCACGTCACGAGGCGGCGCCAGGCCTCCCCTGCGTGGAGGTGTGCGCTCAGAGCTCATGAACAACATGGACAACTGGACAAGGTCCATGGCGCATCCCCTCCCCACCCCCCAGCCGAGGACCACCGGTGTGTGCGCTGGCTGGCCTGGCACCCCGCAGCCAGGAACACCTGCTGTCCGGGCGCCGCAAGCAGAGCCGACACCTACTGCCACCCAGGTCCCCTCTGGCCCAGCAGTTCCAGGTGCTGGCTGGGGGGGTGTCCTCATGGCAGCCGGCCACTGCGTGAAGATGTCCACGGGCCCGGAGTCCCAGGTCCCACTGAAGGCGTCCCGACAGGAAATGACTCTCAGGTTCCCAAACGCACAGCAGCAGCAGGGCCAGCCTGACCCGGTGAGGCTGTGGGGCTGGGCCCTGGGAGCCACAGCAGCCAGAAAGCCCTCTCCAGTGGCCTGCGCACAAGTGACCCACTGACATACCTGCTGTGAGACCGTGGAGGAGGGGAGGGCAGGCTGGCAGGCCAGGCCTAAGCGGACCCCCAGGCCGCGGACAGGAGAGGGGAGCCAGGTGGGGCCGCACCCACCACCTCACCACGAGCTGCTAAGAACAGTCATGTGCCTCAGCCAAATGCCAGACAGAAAATATCACAGTTCAGATCCACCAGGAACCCTTTCCTGCCCATGTGCAGAATTCTGGCCACTTACCCCAGGGATGAGGAAAAGAGAAATTTCAAAGTCACAGGTGGGACAAGGGGCAGAAATCTCAACCTCCCAAGACCGCTGCTCACTGTGGGCCAGACCCCCAAGAGCCCCAACAGGACAGGGGACCCATGTCCAGACCCCAGCAAAGCCCCCAGGGGTGAGGAGGTGAGCCCCTTTCAGACGTCACGGTGGTGGCGAACTCACCAGACCCCGTCACTGCGTGGAGCCTCAGACCACGCATGTCCTCCGGAAGCACACCCAGGCCACGCGCCATTGGCACCTTGGCGGCAGCAGCTGCAAGGGAGGGCTGCCCGTGGTCTACACATCCTGCAGCAGACGCTCAGGGCGCTTCAGGGCGCAGGGAGCCTTTCAGCAGCCAGCCCCTCACGGCAAGTCGCCACGCAGGAGAGCGCGGGCAGACCCCACCACGTCCGCCGGGGTGCTCCCAAGGCAGGGTCGGTCACTGCGGGTGGTGCCCCGCTGCAGCGCCTCAGCCTGGAGCTCTCCACGCGGTGCTCCTCCACCCTGCCTGTTATGCCTAATTATTAATTACAGACCAAACAACAGGGGCGCCTGGGTGGCTCAGTCGGTTAAGCGTCCGACTTCGGCTCAGGTCATGATCTCACGGTTCGTGGGTTCGAGCCCTGTGTCAGGCTCTGTGCTGACAGCTCAGGGCCTGAAGCTGCTTCAGATTCTCTATCTCCCTCTCTCTCTGACCCTCCTCTGCTCACACACACACTCTCTCTCAGAAATAAATAAGAAACATTAAAAAGAAGAAAAGAAGAAGAAGAAGAAAAGAAACCAAACAACAAAACAACAGGTCTTGGACCAAAGCCCTTTTGCTCTCACAGCCAATCGGCGCTGATGGTCACTGCTTTGAGCCTTCGGAAATGGGGCTTTGAGCCAGACCCTGCAGTGAGGGCTCATACACCCCAGATCAAATCAAAACTCCGGGAGACACAGGTGCACGCCTGCCCAGTGTCCCCCAGGGGACCCTGCTGTCCAAGCGCCGAGCAGCCAGCACCTCTCCGGGCCTGGTTTGGCCACACGAGGGCAAGTCCCAGCCATCAAGCTTGGAAAAGCCCACGGATGAAGTTCTCGTGCTGCTGAGGGCTGCAACACGGGATGAGGGGGGCTGGCTTCCCCCACTCTGGGTGGTCTTCAGTCTTAACAGGCCATTCCTGCAAGGTCTGGGGCAGCCACTTGCCGGCAGGCCATACAAAGAGGAGGTGACGGTGCCAGAGGAGCCCCCCAGTCTGTCATCCCACAGAAAATGAGTGCTGAGGGGCCTGGGGCCGCCAGGGGACCCTGCACAGCCCCCGGGAGTCCTGAAGGCCACGGCCACGCTGTCAGCAGTGGGTGCACAAGTGCAGCTGCGAACTTGGGGGAGTGGACCGTGGAGCAGACACGGAGCTTCCCTGCTCCCCGTGCACCCGGGGAGGAAGGGCAGGGTCATCGCTGCCCTGGCGAGCCAGGGGTGCTAATCCCTGAGCAGGACCCTCACACTAAGGCCCATGGCTCCAGTGGGCGAAGGTCCCCTAATGATGCCTTAGACACCAAGGAGGCTGCAGCCAGATGGTGGAAAAGGTGGCCCAGAGACCTCAGCAAACACCAGTGGCCATGCGGAGTGACTGCTTCCCGCTTTATTCTTTACCAGCAAACAAAGGGTGGGTCTACAAAGGGCCAGAACTGGCACAAACCCGCCACTGAGACCCCGGGGCCCGGCCCTCAGGCAGCCTGACCCCGAGGCTGGCTGCTCAGACGGCAAACAGGCCCTGCTGGTGAGAGGGGCTGCGTGAGGGTCAAATGACAGAGCGAGGGGAACAGCAGCCCCGGCACCTGGCAAAGTGGCTGCAAGGCCAACAGATGCCCTACTTCTGCCCAGACCACCAGCACGGCCACGTCGGAGACGCCACGTCTTGGCCCAGGAGCAAGGGCGATGCCTAACCTGAGAAGGGCATGTGGAGCCACCAGCGCTGCCCCCAGCAGAGCCACTCAGCGTCCTGCATGGTGACCATCAGCTGGACAGCACCAGCCCCCCCACCGGGACCCCCTACAGCCGCCTCCCCACCCCCACACCGCATCCGCACGAAGCCAGGGTCTGCTGCCAAGCAGCACCGCGTGCGTCCCGCTGAGATGCCCTCCGGAGCACGCAGGTACCAGGCAGGCCGACAACCTCTCTGCAGAGGCGGCTTCCATTCTGGACACTGAACAGCGCAGAGTTGGCGCCAGTCTTGAGAGACCAACCTGAGGGTCCACGTGCCAACACCCTCCACGCAAAGGGACCCCACGTGAAGTTCACACAGAGCCAGGTGCCTGTGCTCTACTGGGGAGCACTCAGGCCCCGCGCCCCCTCCGGCCTCCCAAGGGACCACGTGCAGCATCGAACCACGGTCACTGGGGCGGCAAGTCGATCTGGACCGTCCTGCGCACCAGAGCCGGGTGAGGGGTCTCCACAGACATCCAAGGCTGTTCCGATTTCAGTGGAAGGGTCTCTGGGAGGTGCCGAGGCCGACACAGGGAGACAGCGCCAATGTGTCCCCGTAGAGGCGGAGGCCCAGGGGTGAGGTCACCGGCTGTCCTCGCACACCGCCCACACACCCACGTTCTGCAAATGGAAAGAAGAGCCACCAGGAGGGCCACGGCCGGTGCGGCCGGTGCGGACACTCCCAAGGGACAGGAGTCACGGACAAACGAGGCCGAGTGTGGCAAGAGACCCCGCTTCTTTCCGAACCTTTCTGGAGCGCCGCTACCGTTATTAGCTTATGTGATGTCCCGCGTGGCTGAAAAGCATCTCCTGAAAGGGTACCACCCCAGCCTCGCGTCTTCCTGTCACACGTTCTTGGCACGCCGAGTGGGGACAGCCCACGCTGTGGGCCCAGCACTCCCGTGGGGAGGCCCCTTCAAGCTCTCGTGCCCAAGAACGGTTTTGTGCGGCTCTTCTACAAAGAACTGCTTCCTTACAACAGCCGGGAGAAAACTCCAGGACCCTGATATCTATGGGGGGGGGGGGGGGGCGCAGATGTCCTCAGGGGCTTCCCGCAGAGTTGCAAGCACAGCCCCAGCCCCCCTGACGGCCCGCGTGCTCGGGTGATACCAAAGCACGAGGAGAAGATAAAATAGGAAAGCGGGAATTCATCAAGGTCAAGAATGCTCTAGGCTTCAAAGGATGCCACCAAGAACGTGGAAAGACCACCACAGAAAGAGAGGAAAAGATGTGCAAATCAAGTGCCTGATAAGGGACCTGCATCAGAATTCACGAAGAACCGCAACGCAGCCAGAAACCTTACCACGGAAAGGGCAAAGGATGGGACTTTCCTCTAAACGACACCTACGCGTGGCCGCCAGGGAAACGCAATGAAAACCGCGGCCAGACACCACCGCGTGCCCGCCACGGGGTGCGAGCAAACGAATAGAAAGCAGCACGTGCCGGCGAGGGAGGTGCCCGCAGATGGGACCCCAGGGCCCCACTCCTCAGTGAAGGCCCGAGAGGATGCAGGAGAGGGACCCAGCGGCCGAAGAGGTGACCGACCACCCACGCCGTGGAACATGTGGGGACCCGTGAGGCCTCACAGCTGAACCCCGGGCCTGACCAGTCACATGAACGTGGGTCCACGTTTGTCTTGTGTGTGTTCTGTGTACCGTACGCTGTGTTCTTACAATAAATAAAGGAAGGAGTGTGACTAAGAGAATCAAGAGGAAAACACATTTACGGACCCGTATCTGCCGATACCAATACCGCAGTCATGTGGACGGTTTACGAGACGAACCGTCCCTGGGGACTCACACCGGTGTGGCCTTCTGTGACAGGGGACACAGGAGATGCTACACGTGTTACTAGCACTGACATCAAAGATGAAAAGATGGTGTGAAAAATAAATTCGTGTGTATTCACAAGCATGACCGTTGCCGCACTAACGAAACGGGCGGGAGTGCCCCCTGCAGCCTGGCCGGGGCTCCTCGCAGGGATCGTTACAAAGCTTTTACGGCATCTAGGATTAGTCATGGTCTTTTTTTTTTAACTTTATTTACTTACTTCTTTTTTATAGTTTATTGTCACAATAAATTCGTCTCACGATTTGTTGTTTTTTGTGTTTGATTTTTTTGTTTTGTTTTGTTTTTACTTTGGAAGAGAAAGTGAGCAAGGAAGGGGCAGAGAATCCCAAGCAGGCTCCCTGCTGTCAGCCAGACCCCGATGCGGGGCTCGAACACACGAACCATGAGATCACGACCTGAGAGGAGGCCAAGAGGCAAATGCTTGGGGCGCCGGGGTGGTCAGTCGGTTGAGTGTCCAACTTTGGCTCAGGTCATGATCTCATGGCCTGTGAGTTCAAGCCCCGCATCAGGCTTGCTGCTGTCAGCACAGACCTGGCTTTGGATCCTCTGTCCTCCTCTGTCCCCCCAACCCCCTCACGTTCTCTCGAAATGAAATGAAGTAAAATGAACCTTAAAAAGAGAGAGAGAGAGAGAGAGAGAGTTGGGCATTTAACTGACTGAGCCGCCCAGGCACCTCGAGTCATACTCTGACTGTGCTTTGGAAACACTGTTCCATTTTTAAGACCATTCACCTTTGGGGACAGGACTACGCGTGTCTCTCCAATGAGCAGACAGAGGACGACAACACAGTACTCTCTGGAAGCAGTTATACAACAGTAAGCAAACTAACGCATTGTTGGGTCTTGTGTTAAATATCACTCCACTTTGCCTGCGTGAGGAGAGGCTGCGAGTGCCGCCACGAATGCGCCGCACTGTGCGCATACGTTTTGATAAATGTTAACTTTTTATAATAGATTTGTGTGCCTTTCATGGTAGCAAATGATAAAAGAGACCAACATCTAGATATAGGCTACGCATCCACAACAAAGCTAACTTGCAGCTAACTGACCGTGTGGCTCAGCTACAAGTTTTCCAAGGTGTTGCAAATCTCCAAAAAACTTTCCAACATGGTTCTTGAATAAAAACTGGCACATAAGTGGACCCACACAGTTCAAGTCCGTGTTGTTCAAGGCTCAACCGTACCAGGATTCTGGAAAGTATTACCACTGGAGCGATCTAAAGTACACAGGGAATGTCTGTGTTATTTCTTACGACTGTGTCCAAACCTATAATTGTCTCAATAAAAATACGATTAAAAAAATACAAGGTGTGGGGCGCCTGGGTGGCTCAGTCTATCAAGTGTCTGCCTCACGGTTTCGGCTCAGATCATGATCTCACGGTTTGGGGGATGGATCCAGCCCCACGTCGGGCTCTGCGCTGACAGTGCAGAACCTACTTGGCGTTCTCTCTCTCCCTCTCTCTCCACAAATATAACCTTAAAAAATTTTCTTAATGAAAAGAACAAGCTGCCATGTGACCCTCACTAGAATGGCTACAACTTTTATTTAAGAGGGGCAGTACGAGGTGCTGGGGACACCGTGAGAGCTCCGGGCCTCCATGCACCACCGGCGGGAAGGCAGGGGCTGTAGCCGCCCTGGGACTGTTTGGTGGTTCCTCACAAGGTTAAACACAGAATCAGCCTATGACCCGGCGAGTCCGGTCCTGGGCATCTACTCAAGACCATGAAGGATACATGTCCGATGCGAAAACTTGCACGCGAGTGTGCACACAGCAAGATTCATCGCAGCCAGTGGAGGCGTCCCATGTGCCCTCGTCAGAGGAGTGGACGGGCAGGTGCACCCCGGACCCGTGCTCCGCCTCAGAAGGTGCAAAGCCCAGACACACATGACACTCAGGGAGAAGCCGACACGGGGTCACACGCCTGCTGTATGATGCCGTTTCTGTGAAATGCCCAGAAGAGGTGAATCCACAGCCGGGTAGTGGAGTCATTGCTAGGTGTGCGGGGAGGGGAGTGAGGGCGACGGAGTCTCTTTCTGGGGAGACGAGAATGCTCTAGAATGCAATAGTGAAGGTTGCATATACTAAAAACCACTGAACCGTACACTCACAAAAGGTGCAATTTCTGTTACGGGAGTTATATCTCAATTAAGCTATTATTAAGAAATTTAAAAAAAAGAGAGATGAACTGCTGGCTGAAAACCCAAACCACCAAGGTCAATGGTTTTCCCCAGCTCCTGCCCTCCTGGGGGACAGAGCAACCTGCTGAGGACGCCGGCCTCTCAGGGACAGGCGGGGTCGTCAGCACAGAAAAGAGCTCCCCTGTCACGGGTCGAGGAATGTTCGGGTCGGGCCCCCTCCCAGCCACAGGATGCCCCAGTCTAAGCTGGGGACCGAGGGGTGGCAAGGGCTCTGTGATGCGGGGGGGGGGGGGGGCCTGGCACAGACCCCGGCCTGCTCCTACCGCGCCAGGACCTGGTGCCAGGGCAGTGGCTGGCAGGGTGGGGGGCGGGGGCTGAGCCACCAGGGCTGCAGGCGGCGTGGAGGAGGGTGTGAGGGGGGATGAGGGAAACACGGGCTCCTAGAGGCCACTCCGCACCAGGCACGGGACAGGCATCCTGTGTCCGCTCTGGGCGAGGGCGCAGTGCCAGCTGGGCAGCCAGGGCGACTCCAGGCTGACGACGTGGCCCCGGCCAAGGCTGTGGGGGTGGGGTCAGGGGGTGCTGCACGCAAACACAGGGGCTCAGGGCAGGAGGGTGTCCACAGGGCTCCCGAGTCCCACCTGACCCCCACCCCCCAAAGTCCTGGGGTCCTGGACAGTGGGCACCACAGAGCCCCACCCCAGCTGGCTCTCTCAACCTGGGGCTGATCGGCAGATGGGGACAGACGGTGCTGCTGGAGACCTCCACACACGGCGCCGGGCCTGGGGAACGTGAGCACGCCCCCTGCACCAGCCGCGCCCCGCCCCTCCCCCACCAGTGCCCACACTCATGTTCCATCTGTCCCCTGACCCTCAGTTTCTGAAGACCCAGAGCCCCGGGGCGGGCCCCTGGGGGCCGTATGTTCAGAGGAACCTGGTGCCATCACCACCTCCTGAGCCACGCGAGGCCCCACGCCTCAGGGACCCCACACCGTGGGAACCGGCCAGGAGTTCCCACCGATCAGCAACACCGTGCGTGCGACGGAGCATTTTTCGCAGGTGGAGATGTCACAGGAAAACCACATCTAGAAGCCCTAACACACGCATCCATTTCCTAACTTAGAGACTGAATTAAAAACCAATTCTTTCTCAACGGGCAGATTTTAACACAGAATTCAACCGCTAAGGGACTCGTCCAACTGGACACTGGCTGCAGATTTAGAGGCAGGTTAGGCGGGACCCAGCGTTGTGAGTCGTCCGCAGGTTGCAGGTGACCTGGAATCGTCTATCACACCAACCTCACCGAGACTGCCACCGCCTGGGGACTAGAGCCTGTGGGCGTCACCCTTCCACCCCCCACCCCCAAGCAAGGACAGAGCCGCTCAAGGCCTGGGCTCCAGGGGAGCATGGGGGGAGGGGGGCAGCGGCCGGGCTGGGGGCCTGACCGTCCAACTCATGTGTCTTCGTGGGTCAGTAGGAAAAAGCACAAACTGAGAGACAGAAACTCTTCTTCAAAGCAGCCCCCCGCGACCTTGTCAGGGGGAGACCCCTGGAGGACAGGGCGGGTGCACCCTGCGTGTCCGCTTCTCCGCCCTGCGGTGTCCAGGGGTCTGGGGTTCCACAACCAGAACTTCTCCCAATGTAAGAGAAGACAACGCGACATCCCCGCGACCCGGGGCTGAGCTCAGGAAGAAGAGCCCCAGCGCCCGGAGACAAAGATGAAGAAAACCCCGTGACGAGTCAGCCACACTAACCCAAGGTGGCCCGCAGGGGCACCAGGGGCCTGGGACCCCCAACCTTACCCATGCCGAGAGGGAGGCAGCCACCGAGTCCCCAGCCCACCTGGGGCGCAGGGAACCTGGAGCCACAAAACAGACGCACATGGACCTCCGAGAGCCCCCAGGGGAAGCTGAGATGAGCACAGTCTGGGGCTCCCAGCCGCAGCCCCACACGCATGGAGCGGGCCGGCTGCCGGGCCTCACCCACTCGAGCACGGGGTAGAAATGCTGTAACAGCCCTAGCACAAAATGAGTAAACACATAAAGAAAAAAATGTGAGAAAAGAGTAAGACATCAAAAAAGATCACACAGATTGGAAAAACGCAGAACTTTCCAGAATAAAAATAGTTCTCAAGGAAATTATTCAAACGCAGCGCAGGGGAAAACGAGATGAAAACACGAGAGATGGTAACAGACGTGAAGGAGATGAGGAGGGATTCCAGGAGGAGAGCAGGGTGGTGGCCGAGAACCTTCCGGGTCTGGTGAGAGGCAGGCCCTCAGCTTTCAGAGGTGAGGCAGGAGAGGGACCAGACCTTCCAGGTTCAAGGTCAACACCATCATGCCACCGACCAGTTCAAGGTGGCGCCACGTTTCTGGGGCCATGATGTGTGGGGACACATCAGTGTCTGATGTCGCAAATCCCCACAAACGAAGGGCCCAAACTGGAAGCTGGGTCCCGAGAGCGTCTGGGACAAACGTCCCCAACACACGCCCTCCGGCGGTCACGGGCACTCTCATCGGCCCAGGGGTTGGCACATCCTTGAGCACACGGACATGTGAACATGGCTGACTCTGGCCACACCTGCTGGCTCCCGGACAGGCACAGGGCGGGCAAGAAGTGGCCTGCCACACGCCACCCACGGCCACCCCGTGCTGCTGGCGTCTCCCCTGAGGGGCGTGTGCTGGGCTCCACGACGGGCAGGGCACCGCCCCCCACTCCTGCCCGGGGAAGAGCCCCATCAGGCACAGCAGAGTGCAGCGGACCCGCTTTCTCTGCAGCTCAGGGGCAGGGCCTCCTGGTCCGCCGTGTCCTCGAGAGCTGGGGACAGAGATGCCCTAGGACACAGTCCCACTGGCTCCCACGGATGAACTCTACATCCCCAGCTCAGAGCCACCCTAAATCAGCCCAAGATCTACGCCATGGACCATTCCTGAAGATTTTACAGTTCTAGAAACTGTACAGCTATTTTTATAAGTATCATTAATATTTTCCACAGGATAATTCATGTTTCATATTATACTTAAATTAACCTATTTCTGATTATTGTGGTGCAGGAGAAGCAGATTAAATTTGCAAGACAACGCCAAACCTCAAAATGAAGTGAAAATAGCAATTTTAAAGATTCACCTTGATCTTTTAAAAAAAACTTAAGTAGGTCATCTCTTCTGCTACTTGAAGGCTGTTGAGAGTAAAGAAGGGCTCTCAAAGGAGACGCAGGCATGGCTGCCAGGCTGCACGCCCCCTTGCCCGGGCATTAGACCTCACTAGGGCCCGAGGCTCTCCTTGCCAGGGCCCAGAGGTTCACAGCACCAGCTGGGACCTTCCTCCCCCAGGACGCCCAGGCACCCGCACTCCGGGCCTGGGCGCCTCAAGCAAAGGACACTCCAGGCCCGTGGGGCTTGGCGATCACCTACCAGCCTATCTGTCAAAACACAAACTTCAAAAGCAGAGGGTGCCCCCCCACCTGGGCCCTCTGCAGGGGTTGGTGGGGGGCCGCACACCATTGCTGTGGCCCAATCACCCCCAGGAGGGGGTGGGGAGGCTCACCTCCACTGGGCCAGGGGTCTGGGGCCCCGATCGGAGACGTCCGCTAGAGCCAGGCAGACCCTGAACGTCCACCCCGCCCCCGTCCTGCGGCCCCCCCACGCCCCCGCAGAACCCACCGGCAGCATCGGGATATGCGTGGGGAGGCCCGGGGGACGAGGCGGGTGGGGTGGGCTCCCCCTTCCCCGGCACTCCCTGGAAAGGTACTGTTGGAAGGACCAAAGCAACAAACAGAACTCCGAGAACAATGAAGCTGTTTTGAAAATTGATGGTTTTTGTTTCAAGACGTATGTGAATGGTCCCCCGATACTCCTGTTTTGGGGGGAGCTGGTGAGCAGGAGGGTCTGAGGGGGAGCAGGAGGACACGCCCTCCGTCCAGAGTCACCAAAATGCTGTGCAGAGCATGGGTCACAGCGTGGCACGTGAGGTCCCCCCGCCCTCGCCCCACGGAGGCCCCGCTGGAGGGAGGCCCGCCCCTGCTCCCCCCGCAGCCTCCACACAAAGAACCGGTAAGACCCGGGGAAATCGGTGGCCCTAACAGAGCCGGCCCTGGGACGCAGTGTCGGGGCAGCACGGCCTGCAGCTGACCAGGGACTTTCCTGCGGACACCCCAGCGGACCGCGAGCCCTGGCCGCCCTGAGCCCGTCTCCCCACTGCTGTGGAAGCAGGAGCCTTTACTTTCCGCAGCCAGGAACAGCGGGGACACTGAACGCCGAGAGAGGCGCCACGCAGTGGCTACCGCCTCCCGCCCCCGGCCCCCGCCTGCCCCTCCCCGGCTGGGGGCCCGCATCACCAGCCCCTCCCCCCGCACCTGCCGCCAGGACGTGCGTGGGTCCCCCGTGGCACTGCCCTCCTCACGGTCTCGCTGTCCTCCAGCAGGTCCTGGCGACCCTCTGCCCTTCAGGGATCGGCACGCCCTGTCTGGGGTGGGGACCCCACGCGGCCCTCAGCTGCTCTCCCTAAACCTACAGGTGACCCCCACGTCCCCGTCACCTGACCTTGTGCTCGATCACTGATTCACACTGACACCTGTCATGCTCAAAGAACGTGGGCGAGCATGCGGGCGTGTGCATGTATGTACAGTGTGTGCAGGCACGTGGGTGCACACCCGTACAGCATGTTCGGGTACGTGGGCACATGCATGTATGACATGTGCAGGGACGTGGGCACATGTATGTATGATGTGTGCAGGAAGGTGGACACGTACCTGCACGGCATACGCGGGAGTATGGGTGCATGCGTGTATAGTGTGTGCGGGCATGCGGGCACACGCGTGTATGTATAGTGTGTGCGACCTGTCCTCTGTCAGAGGTAGAAGGCCTGCCTCAGAGAAAAGGCCCCGGGCGAGCAGGGACTTTAGAGGCTGATCTGGGGTGCGGGTGACTGAAAGGAGGGCAGTCCTGACAAGGACTTCAAGGAGGGGTGAGGGCAGCGCTGCCCCGACCCCCGGGCCCTCAGGGGACTCCCACAGAGCAAACTATGAGAAGACACTTCTGACCACAAACGCAGTCAGGCTGGCAGCGGAGGGGCCCAGGTGGCCCTGGGAAGATGGGCACGCCAACCCCCCCCCCGCCGCGCCCCGCGGAACATCAGCCCAGACGGCCGAAGACGCTGCTGAACCCTCAGGCCCGGCCAGCGCCCGATTCACGAGGAAGCCATACCCGCAGGCCTCACACCCGGCAGCCTCCCGCCTCTGGCCGCCTTCCAGGAGACCACGGCCTTCCCGCCGGCTCCCTGAGACTCTGACCTGACGCCAGCCACAGGTCTCGGGCCGCAGCTGCCTCTCCCAGGGCTGGGGGGGCGGGGGCAGGGGGGCAGGTTCACTCAGAGAAAGGAACTGGCAGGTAGGGCCCCCCGAGAGGCAGCCCTGTCTCAGTTTCTGACCTGAGGCCACCGACCCCACATGAGGGCTGTGTCCCTGGCCACGCACTTCTCTCGAGGTGCCATCTTGCCCCGTCACCCACCCCTGCAGGAGCAGCAGCTGGGCCTAGAGAGCCAGCAAGCCCAAGCCTGCCAAGCCTCCGTGCAGAGAAAGCCTCCCATCCGCTCAGCCCCTCTTCCCACGCACAAAGGCTCCAAGGCTCAGCACCCTCGATGAATTATGCATAACAGCTCAATTATGACGGAGCCGCGGGAGGGCCGGCGTGGGGGCCCTGGAGGGGGGAGGGGGAGGGGGAGGGGGAGGAGGAACCTGGCGGCAGGCATCCTGGAGGAGGAGGCAGAGGTACTCCCGGCCCAGCAGGGCAGCCGCGTCTGCACGTGCAACACTGCAGAGCGCTGGCTGGTCTATGGGAGGGGTCAAAGGACACAGGGCCCCACACTCTAGCCTACGTCCGGATCCCAGGTCCTGGCTGGCCACCACTGACCCCCGAGGACCCTGCCCCGACCCCAAGAGGCCAACTACTGCCGACCAAGTGTGACCTCTGACTCCATCCAGGAAGCACGGAGAGTTGCCGCCAGCCCTGGGCAGCGGTGACACGGCCCCACACCTCCCGCCCCGAGTGCCGGGAAGACACACACGGGAAATGGTGACCCCCGAGGCACTTTACCCACCAGGCCTGCATCTAAGTCCCAACCCTGCAGTTTTGCACCCTGCAAAACCACCAAGAGTGGAGGCTTCAAGCCAAATAGCGGGAGGGAAGGATGAGGCATCTCTGCTCTAAAACAAGCCCCTCCCGGTGGACCCCCTCCCAGGACGAAGCCTGCAGCTAACACACACTCGGGAGGTGCCCCATGCCCGGAAGGTGCGCCCGGGTGGGAGCAGCGCCTGGCTCCAGGCCCTGGCGTCCTCGGGGCACACCCAGCAATCCGCCTCGAGGCAGCCCACGGCACGGAGCCCACGGCACGGAGCCTGTGGATCACGCTGCTTGGAGTTGAAGGTGCCCACATTGGGCGATTCCCACTTCTCTCAGGCCAGGGAACTTTTCCTGTGCAGGGCCAACACTTGCCACTCTTGAGTCTCATTCAAAGTCTCCCCAAGTGGCAGAACAGGAAAGTCTGCCAGGCCCCCTGACGCTCACATGAGGAGCCAAGTGCCCCCTGTAGGACATCTGGCCCCCACCACAGCTCTGGAGGCAGGGGGAGGGTGGGAAGGGGGCGCTGGGCGCTCGCAAGCTGGGCCTCTGCTCGTTTTTTAACCTAAAAGTGAGGCATTGCTCCGGCCGGCCCCACAGGCATGCAGTAGGCGCACTGGGTTTAGTGCTCTGCGGACGTTGTCCCGGGTTCTTGGGAACCTCGTCTAAGATAAAGCGTTACGAACAGTGGAGTCTGACGGGACAACGGGGCGTGTGCAGAGCGGAGACTCCAGGGAGGTGACGGAGACGGAGTCAGGGCACTGCCAGCCCCAGGAGCCAGGGGCCGCACGCAGCCCGTCCTGGTCCCTCTGCCCAGCCAAGTGAGCGGGAAAGGGAGGGGGCAGGGTTGAGGGCACTGGTGGCGCGTGCGCGGAGCAGGAAGTGACAGAGAATCAGCCGAGTCAGCTCTGTGCTGTGTCTCCACTGTTCCGGGTAATAAGGAAATACGAACGGGTGTTCCAGGCACAGAACACGAACTGTGTGATGCCAGCGACCTTGCACTTGAGTTACACGCTCTGGCGTATGCATTTTAAAACTGGCGTTGTACAACGTGGAGATGAACAGTGAAACTTAGGGCAGTAACTTCACTGTTGAATCTTCCTTTACTGAAGGGACCTGGAACAGCAATGAAAACCCCAGCACAAGCTGAAAGGGCGCGGAAAGGAGAGAGCCTTTCACATCTTGGTGGTTTTGGCACATTCTCGCCTCCCAGACCAGGGCCCCGCGCCGTCTGTCCTTGACGTGCATGTCAACATGGGGCTTGCGGTCCCAAGGCCTCAGGAGTGGCCACTGGTGGTCCCTCAGGAACCCGGGCAAAGGCTTCCCCAGAAGACGGCCCCAAACTGACCCACAAGTATCGCCCGCGAGGCCACCCAGCCCAGAGCCTCCCCTCGCACCAGGCACGGGACCCCGGGAGCCATTTTCTTGTCGGTTACGAAACAAAATCTTCCCAAGCTGGAGTTTTAAGCCCACTTGTTAACACCTTGCAAATGCATGCAAAATCCAGCTGACGTCAGGAAAGATGGAAACTCACTGGAGAGAGTGAGAGCAGAGGCCACACCCGCCTGCAGCTGCGGCGCTGCTACGCCCAAGGCCACGTCTGAACCCGAGCCAGAGAGAGACACTGCATCACACTGCCCACCGACCTCAAGAAGATTCCAGTAGGTCCACACAGGAATAAAACCATACATCAGCACGATCAAAAAGGTATTCTGTGCTCCTAATTCAAATTACAAAGTAAAGTAGCTTCTTGCTTTTTTTTTTTTTAATTTTTTATTTATACTTTATTTTTGAGACAGAGAGAGACAGAGCGTGAGCAGGGGAGGGACAGAGAGAGAGGGAGACAGAATCAGAAGCAGGCTCCAGGCTCTGAGCTGTCAGCAAAGAGCCCGACACGGGGCTCGAACCCACAAACTGCGAGATCATGACCTGAGCTGAAGCCGGACACTCAACTGACTGAGCCACCCAGGCGCCCCAGTAGCTTCTTGCTTCTTGTCATGAAGAAGGCCTAGCGTGCAATTGTAAAGGAAAGTATGCGTGTCTCCCCACTGCTGACAGTCTCAGAAAGAAAACCTGAGCCCCGACCCACCCTCCGGCCAGGGACGCAGAGGACAGCCACATCCACACCGCCTCTCCACCTCCACACCTCCCTGGGGTGGAAGGTAATGGAAGGGCACTCAGCCCAGGGAGGTATCTCAGCAGCTTGAGCTCCAGGCTGGAAGGAGACTTCGCTGCAGGGCAGAGGCCTGGGGACCCTCCCTGCTATGGATCACCGGTCAGCAGGGGAGGGGCCCTGCAGGGGCTCTTGGGAGGGGACACCTGTGGAGCTGGTGGCCAAGATGGGAAGAGGGACACTGCCTTGGCTCCTGACCTCTGCAGTGCCTGGCACGCCGTACGTGCAAGTAGCCCTGAGCAAAGCAGGGTGACCCAGAGCCGACCAAGGAGGCTGAGGCAGGGTGGAAGGTGGGATCAGAGGGAAGCATGTGCAGGAAGGGAGAGAGAGCCTGCTCTGGCCATCACTGGTCATGACTGAGCCACATCAGCGAGACCTTGTGGGATGGTCTCCAGCCAGATGGGCACTCCTGCCACAGGACAGGGGCTCCCGGGGGGCCGCCATCCCCCCCACCCTGGGCATATCCCCCGAGGGCAGCCGGCCTCCTTGGAAAGGGAGCCATCAGTCTGCAGGGCAGCTCTGGAGACCAGCACTTTCACCGTCCCAGCCAGGAAGAGGCCCTGCGAGGCGGCCCCGCCCACTGCCCGGGCTGTTTTGCTTCCTCAGCGCCTCACCCCTCCTCCTCCCTCCCCCTCCTCTGCGCAGCAGAAGCAGCGGCGGCCGCGGCAGCGCCTCCTTGTTTTCTCTCCATAGAAACCGACACAACAGCCCAGTGGATAGGGGGGCGCTGCTGGGCCGCAGGGCCGCCTCCACTTCCGGGCCGTGGCAACTAGGCTGGCCAGCAACCAGCAAAGTCACCAGCGGTGCGTCCCAAGCGCCCGGGCTGAAAGACAGCTTGTGGGTCCGCCAAAAAAGGAGTGTGTTCTGGATGCAGACACGGCCCAGAAGCAGGCACCGTACCCCCCAGGGCTCTGACCCACACAGGCAGGGCCACCAGAAGGGTCCCAAGCAACGTGCATTCTCCCCAGGACCCCTTCCCAGGAACTGGCAAACAGCACACACTGCAGAAACGGGTCACTCTCAAACAAGGTCTCCAGGGGGCCCCGGCCCCTCCTGTCCGAGGCGGGGCGGGCAGGGGACTAGAGGTTGGTGTGGGCCACACCAGGCTCCGGTGGACCCCGACCCAGAGGGACCCCGAAGAGCACAGGACGTGTGCATAACAGAGGCCTAAGGCAGGAGACCTGAGTGAAAAATTCAGACCACACTGGCTTTTTCCTCTGAGAAAAGGGTCGACTCAGGCTCTGCTACCTCGGAGCCACCACGGGCAGGGAGAACACGGCCCGCCCTACAACAGGGACCAGCCTGCAAAACAAGACGCCTCCTAAATTTCAGAAACTGGTCACTAGGCCCCAGAGCCCTAACACCCCCGTCCTGACCGTCCAAGGCTGGACCCCAGGCCCCCGGCACCAGCAGGAGAGGGAGCCTGGGAGCAGGCCCGCCCGGGGCCGCAGGCCTGGCAGACGGAGGCAGCCTGGTCTAGGGCACCAAGGTCCTCACCAAGGCCACCAGGCCAGTGTCCGGTGACATCCCTGCACTGCAGGGTCTGGCCTGCCACCTGACCCCCCCACCACCCCATCGACCCACGTAGACCACAGCCAGGTGTCTGCGCCCCTCACGGCATGAAGCCGAAGGCCACATGGGGAAGAGCGCAGTCTCCCAGGAAACAAGGTGGCAGCGCAGCGGCCAACTGGACAGCAAGGCCAGGAGCCCCTCCGAAGACCCTGGGACAACAGGTGGCCAGCTGGGGGCGGTGCGTAGGTGGGGGGCGGCAGGCTCAGGAAAACAAGGGTGTCCATGGTGTTGGGGAGCCCCATCTACCACAGCCCGCTGACAGTAAGCCCCACACCAGGGCTGGGGCTGGCTCCACTCCCTGCGACTGCGGTCACGGCGGGGACTGACCCTCCCTCCCTCACCTCCTATGATGCTGCAGTTCGAACCTCTACCTAGACCAATCAGGGTCTCCTGGTTCTGTTTTTAAATATCCCCCCGCAGCCTGTCTCCTGGGTTGTCCTGTAGACCAGGCGCGGGGGCGGGGGTGGGGGTGTCGGGCAGCGCAGCCCCCAGGGCACTTTCTGGGAGGGGCACTTTCTGCAGGCCACCAGGACACAGCCGAGAGCCCGCTGGGCGGTACAGCGGGGTGTCATGGAGAGCACGCTCCCAGGAAGCCAGGCTCCCCCGGGAAGACCGGGGATGCCCAGGCCCCTCTTTTGGGGACGGTGACAGGAGGGGCTGCGGCTGGGGGGCAGGAAGTGTCTCCTATATGGCCAAGGACACAGATGGCTGGGGGTGGGGTGGAGTCTTTAAAAAGACGCCCCTTCCAACAGCCAAAGGAAACAGCTCGCTGCTCTCGGAGAGCGGCACGTAAGCAGGCCGTGCAGGCCCTTGCTCCCCCTCACGGGACGTGCACAATGGACCAGAATTAGGGAGAAAGAGCCCTTCTGTGCGCAGGGCGGGGGCTGTGGGTTTGCCTTGGCGGGGGAACAACTTTCCACTGGCCCTGCCCCTCCCCCAGCCCCGTCCACTTGCAGCTGGAGCTGTCCTCAGAGGGAAGGAGGCATTTCCTGTGCCCCCCCCATTTCCCAACATTCTTGGCAAGCCCAGAGGAGAGCAGGCAGCAGGAACAGGGAGGGGGCCAGGCATGCCCCCCGGCGCAAATGGGGGGGGCAGGCAGTCACAGTGCCCAGAGAAGGTGAGCAGAGAGGCCACGGGGGCAGATGGGGGAGGGGGGCCCTGCTCCCTCTGCAGTGGCTTCCCTCCCGGGAATGTGTCCTCCAGGCCCATACTCCCCACAGAGATGCAGGAGGAAGGCTGAGCAGGCGTCAGGCAAGGAAGGTGGGGGCGGGGGAGTTGGGGGGGTGGTTGAGACAACGGCTGAAACGCACACCTGGTCTTACGGGGGGGGGGGGGGCAGGGACAACCCTCCAGGACACAGAGAGCCAGGTAGGCAGGAATTCAGGTGACTGTCCAGTCACTGGCCACTTAGTCCCTCAAACGGTCACGCGTAACAGAGGTGGGGGGGCCCTGGGGCCTCAGAGACGCTAGGCCCATAGCAATTACTCAAGAAACATCTGCAGAGTGCGTGGAGGTGGGAGGTTAAGGTCAAGGGAGGCCAGTCAGGCCTCAGCAGAAGCAGGGCTCCACCCAGCTGCCCTCTCCCATCTCCTGCCAAAGGCCACAGGAACACCTTGTCTCGGGCACCTTCCCTGAGTGCTGTCACAAAGCCCTGGGTGTCTCAAGGCACCGCAGCCCCTGGGGCAGGGACTCGGCCATGAGGAGGCCGCAGGACTCTGGCCTGAGCTTCCTGGGGGTCAAGGCAATGGCTGCAACAGAGGCGACTGCCCTCTGGTCCAAGGACCTGGGAGCACAGCCCTCGGGATTCGGGCCAGCAATGCCCCTCCAGGAGGCGCCCAATCCCTGGGGAGGCCTGGATGGGTTCTCTCTGGCACAGCAAGGGCCGCACCCTCTGTTACAGGAGGCCCAGCTCGGCCTGGCCTAGACAAATCAGGGTCCCCACCCCAAGGCCAGGGCTGATCTGCAGGGACACCCACTCCCTGGAAACATGCAGACACAGAGGAGGGGACGGGAAGGGGCTCTGGTGCCCGACTTGCACGTCTGCTGGGGCGCCAACTGTGTACCTGTGAAGAACGAACCAACCTAGGCTGCGTGGTGGCCCACAGCTTGGACTTCGGACACAGAAAACCTACAGCGTGGGGCGCCTGGGTGGCTTAGTCGGTTAAGCGTCCGACTTTCGCTTAGGTCATGATCTCGTGGTTCGTGGGTTCGAGCCCCACGTCGGGCTCTGGGCTGACTGTCAGCCCAGAGCCTGGAGCCTATTTCAGAGTCTGTATCTCCCTCTCTCTCTGACCCTCCCCTGCTCACGCTGTCTCTCTCTCCCTCTCTCCTAGAAATAAATAAAACATTAAAAAAAATTTTTTTAAAAAGAAAACCTACAGCGTATCTCACGCTGGCTGACCTTGCACAGCCCCTCCCCGGGACCCTGGCTTCTACTCAGTCCCTCCCACTTCTCCCGGAGCATATGGGCCCAGCACGTCTCTCTCTGGAGCAGGAAGGAAAGGCCCACGGCTTTGAGGACAACGCACAGGCTGGAGGGAGAGACGTTCTGGTCTCCGCTGGGAGTGGTCTTCAAATCCACAGATTTTCGGAAGGCTGCTAGTCTGGTCCCAGGGCCGGTCTCAGCGGCTGAACCTCAAAGCCTCCGGGCAAAGACAAACAAGCCGGCGCCTGAGCCCATGCGCCGGACCCACGGCCGGCTCTCTGCTATTCAGTACAGGCTCAAAGTTCCAGCAACCAGGTGCGGCCACAAGACGCCACCCTACCTCGAGAGCGCCGCCCCCCCCCCCCCACCCCCAGGCCTCTACTGGCACATTGAACGTGAAGGCTTGGCTCGAGCAGCCACTTTGGGCCATGAGGCAGGAAGCGAGGAACAGGGCCGGTGGGAGGAGAGGGAGAGGAGCATAGGGCCATGTTCTGCAGCTGTGTTTGCTCCACCCCTCAGGCCCTTCGGTGGAGTCTCCCTGCGTTTCAGTCACCCCAGCACCCCTCTTGCCAGAGGAGCAAAGGACAAAAGGCACCAAAGCTCATCGACGCCCATTGCGAACATGCTATGGCGTACAGGACCTCCAGAACCCCTCCCCCCGCCCCAGATTTCAGAACAAAGGAGAAAACTCTCGAAGGCCGGGGTCCTGAACCTACCAGGAGAGAGGCTGCGCGAAGAGGTCTCCATCCCTTCCACAAAACCCAGCAGGGAGCCGACGAGTCATGAGAACAGAGCCGCCCGGGAGAGCTCCAACCTTCACCACTGCCTCAGGCCGCCCCACTCCGTGTGCACAGGGGAGGCCACAGCACCCGTCCTGCGCAGAGCCCACACCACCACGTGCTGCCATGCCGCTGGGCCCGGGACGCGGAGTCCCTGCGGGCAGCCGCAGGCAGCAGGAGCAGGTGGCCTCCAGGCTTCCAATCTGTCTCTGGGGTCCCGGCCACCCGCACAAGGCTCCTTTCATTAGATGACCTCTGACTGTAGTAGGTGACCTTCAGAGAGCAGAGAGGGGTCCTAGTGCCTTGACCCACCGTGAGATGCTGGTAACCCGGACCCCCAAGCACAGGGGAGGGCAGACCCCCTGTAGGAAGCTCAATGTGGGGGATAGGGAACCCTGGCCGTGTGCCTGAGCTGTGGGTGCAGCGAGGAAGGAGGCTTTGGGGGGCCTGAGCAGACACCAGCTCCTAGGGGCTCCTATGCATGAGAGCTCTCACAGGACAGCCCCCCAGGATCAGAGAGGGGAGCCCAAAAGAGCAAAATGAAACTGCTCAGTCCCAGATCTCCATAGCCCTGAGAGGACACCAGGGTCACAGAGAGGCTGCTCCCCCCTCCAGGACCCAGCCCCAGTTTCTTCCCAGGCCTGTGGGGCCTGTGAAATCCATGTACAGGCGATTGGTGGGGGCGGGGGGGGTGCAGGCCAGGAGCAAAGGGCATGGCTGGGTGCCAAGGTGTCCCAATGGGGACTGTGGACGGGTGTGCGCAGGCCTCTCCCACAGAACCTGGAGCGGGCAGGCTACAAGGTCCGGTCCCCACCCAGGCCAGGCCCCCCTTCCTGCAAACCCTTAAAGACACAAATGTTTAGGGGCGCCTGGGTGGCTTAGTTGGTTAAGCGTCCGACTTTCGCTTAGGTCATGATCTCGCGGTTCGTGGGTTCGAGACCCGTGTCGGGCTCTGTGCTGACTGCCAGCTCGGAGCCTGGAGCCTATTTCAGAGTCTGTGTCTCCCTCTCCCTCCCTCCCTCCCCTGCTCACGCTGTCTCTCTCTCTCCTAGAAATAAATTAAAAAAAAAGAAAAAGACACAAATGTTTATGGAAAAACCAAGCCTCTCCAAACCCCTCTCCTGCCCCGGGACTCAGAGGAGCAGCCCCTCGACCTAAGAATACAAACTCTGACCGCAGCCTGAAAGCAGGCCGGAGGGCCACCACGTATCGCCTCATCCCGCCACGATGATCTCAGGAGAGTCGCCTCTGCGGTACTCGTACAAGGTGGTGGTGGGTCCTCACGGGCAAACAGAGAGCTTTGTGACCAGGCAAGTGGGGCACCCACACAGCTGCGGGCCTTCCCACTGCTCTGGATGGGACCTGACCAGGGTTCCCCAACACTGGACTCCAACCTCCGCCCAGGCCGGTCAGTCTCCTAGGGCCCTTCCCACAGGTGGGGCCCCAGGTGATCCCGTCTGGCTGGAGAAGCCCTCACTGTCTCCCACATGGCTCTCACGTGGCTCTCTCTGCCCAGGTGGGTGAGCAGTGCCCGACCCAGGAGAGACCCTGAGCTGCCAGGAAGCAAGGGATAGCAAACACCCGACATGACCGAGGCACTGTGCCCCCTGCCACACACTGGCCAGAGGGAGTGCCACATGAGGGATGCACCAACCCTGCATCCCTCTCATCAGGGAAACACAATCACAGCCACGAGGCACGACCACCTCACGCGTGCCAGACTGGCTTCAATCAACAGCACAGGAAACAGCAGGTGTTGGGGAGGATGCGGAGAAAGAGAAACGCCGCGCACCGTTGGTGGGAGTGCAGACTGGTGCGGCCGCCCTGGAGAGCAGTGTGGAGGCTCCTCTAAAACTAAAATAGAGGGACGCCTGGGTGGCTCGGTCAGTTAGACATCAGACTTGATTTCAGCTCAGGTCAGGATCTCATGGTTTGTGAGATCGAGCTCTGTGCCGGGCTCTATGCTGACAGCCTGCAGCCTGCTTGGGATTCTATCTCTCCTTCTATGCCCCTCCCCCACCTCTCAAAATAAGTAAATATTTTTTAAAAAGTTAAAAATACAAATACTGTATGATCCAGTAAAGCGCACTACTAGGTATTTGCTCAAATACAAAAACACTCATTCGAAAAAATACATGCTCCCATTGTTTGCTGGAGCACTGCCAGCAGTAGGCGAGAGGGGAGGCAGTCCGAGCACAGTGAAACAGACACGCAATGTACACACACACACACACACACACACACACTCCTATATATACACATACACACAACGGAACATTACTCAGCCTTAAAAAAAGAACAAAAACTTGCCATTTGCAACAACACGGACAGAACCAGAGAGTCTAACTAAGCAAAGTAAGTCGGTCGGGGAAGGCAAATACTGTATGATTTCGCTCAGAGGTAGAATTTAAGAAATGAAATGGGCAAAAGGAAAAGAGAGGTGAACCAAGAAACAGACCCTTCACTACAGGTAACACACCGATGTTCCCAGTGCGGTGGTAGATGGGTGTGCGGGGCCACCAGGCTGCGCACCAGAACCCAACGCTACACTACGCAAACTGGAATTTTTTTTAAATGTTTAGTACTTTTGAGGGGATGGGGGCAGAGAGACAGGGAGACACAGAACCTGAAGCAGGCTCCAGGCTCTGAGCTGGCATCACAGAGCCCGACGCAGGACTCGAACTTGTGAACCGCAAGATCATGAGCTCATGACCTGAGCAAAGTCTGACACCAACTGAACCCCACAGGCACCCCCTGGAATTTCTTTTAACTTAACGAAACATGGATGCGGCCCAAGGAGCTGCAGCCAGAGGGCATGGTCAGTTTCCTCAGCCTCCAGGGCCTGGAATACAGCCTGTCACATGGGAGTGGCCCTCGCCCCTGCAAGTCCCACTGACTGACACACCTCCTGGGCCCCCCGACCTGGCATCCCACTTCTAGAAGCACATCGAAGGCTGCGTGTGGCCAGGCATCACCGGGCCGCATGCCATGGGGCAGGATGGACACCCCAGGCAGCCCAGGGCAGGTGCGGGGTCGGGGGTGGGGACAGGCTGTCCACACACCAGAACACACACAGCCACAGTGTGGGCACAGAACCTCAGGCGTCACGTGGGCAGACAGAGGGACATGAGCGTGTGGCACCCATCTGTGCCAAATCACGGGAAAGTGCACACAAGCTTTGTAGCAGAAACACTCTGGCAGTTCAGAGAAGAAACCAGAACAGAGGTGTGAGGGTGGTTTCCCCAAATACTTCAGCACTTCCAGCCTGTGAACAATCTCCCATTCCCGACAAACACAGTAAAAGGAAAGGCAGGGGACTGGGAGCCAGGCGGGGGCTGAGCTGCAGGGAGGAGGGAGGGGGGACCAGCACCCCTGCCCGGCCCTTCCAGAAAATCAGAAGGCCATCGCCACCTCCAACCACACCCAAGTCTGGAGAATGACACCAAGGTATGCCCCCCACCACCACAGCCCCCCACCCTTGCCCCTCCTTTCTGGCCATGCGGTCCACTCTGGAGCACGGAGCATGCAGGCCACCCCTCCCCCTTCAGGGCCCAGCCAATCCCACAGGCTCACAGCCACACAACGGCGAGGAGCTGTGGCAGCCCCTGCCAGGGGCCAGGACCCAGCATGGGAGTCGTGTGGGTGCTCCCCCAGATCCAGGCCCGATCCGCATCCACTCCCCTCCCCCGGACAGGGGTCTCGAGACACACTGCTCCCCAGATCCCTGCGCACCATGTCCCAACTGCCCCTCCCATCAGCCTTTCTGTCCTGCA
This sequence comes from Hyaena hyaena, assembly GCF_003009895.1. Lineage (NCBI taxonomy): Eukaryota > Metazoa > Chordata > Mammalia > Carnivora > Hyaenidae > Hyaena > Hyaena hyaena. The sequence continues at coordinate 1,022,844 of NW_024080942.1, forward strand.
GGGTCCCAGGGTCAGGGGCCTGACCAGGGGCCAGACCAGGCCACGGCCCTCAGGACGCCACGCCCAATGCAGCAGGGTGGAGAGGGCCTCCTGAGCACAAAACAGCGCAGCCCGCTTCTGTGACCAGGATCTGGGCCGGCCACCTCCTCACCACGTCTCTGATGCCTAAATTCAAGGCTCCTTCCCACAGCACCCAGAGCAGGCCTGGCAGCCACCCCAACTGAAGTGACACACCCACAGGAACCATGTCAGACCCCACTGCAGGTGCAGAGCAGAGAGTAAGCAGGCAGCGGCCCCATCTCACCCATCTCACTCCTAGGAAGGTCCGTGCAACAGCTGCGTCTCACCCACGAAGCAAGCCCACGAAGCCCGGCTCACACCTGTCCACACCAGCATGCCCCAAAATCTACCAGAATGATGCACACAGAAAAGTGGGGCCAAGAGGCAGGACAGGGCCCACATACCTGGGGTGCGGAGCCCCATGAACCTGAGTCCCAGGGTCACGGCACAGACCCCAGGACTGGCACTGAGTGGGCACCGGGCCAGGGGGCTCAGGGGCCATCTGAGGAAGAGCAAGCCTGGGTCACACATCTGGGCTCCGGGTCTAATGGGAACATAACAAATGTCTTCCTGGCCGAAAGGACGAGTGGCCTGTGTTTTCAGGTGCTCCCCTGGCCGGTGGTCACTTTTACTACCACCGGGCACTCCCCTGATTTAAGACCAGGGGCTCCTGCCACCCGGCCCACCCCCTGGGAAGAAGCACATCTAGTATGGCGGCTGTACACGGCCCTGCGGTGGGGGGAGGGGGGGTGCGGCGGCAGCGGGGTCATGTGGGGGTCACATGGGGTCCAGGGCTGCTGGGGCGGGGGGCAGGGGGGCAGAAACCACCTGCCTACTCCGGGGTCCAGAGAACCAGGGCCGGGACACGTGGATAAAGGAGATGGGAGAGGGGAGCGGAATCAGACCGCAACCCTGCAGACCACACGCCAAAACAGCAACACAGAGACTCACTTAGTTTTGATAAGACACAGAATTACAGCAAGGACAGTGTTTACAAGACACGGCTTTGGGGGCCCATCAGTCACAACGTAGAACATGAACTAACTCACCCTCCATTTTTTTCTTAAATCAGAAAGACACCTCCCTGTGCCTGAGCCGGCGCCGGCACGCCAGCTGCCGGGACACTGGGCCGCCTGCACCCACGTACCCAGCCCCACGCACATGGGTCCAGGGGCAACGCCCCGTCTATCCCCAGTCCACTTGGTTCTAGGACTCGCTCTATTCCACTTGCCCAAAACCTAGACCTATGGGTGAGTTTGCTCTCAACTACTAACGCCAGTTTTAAGCTACTGAGATGTGTCACCTTGGTGGCTTGTGATTCTGACCTTTTGGCGTGTTTTTCATCCCCTGAAAGGCCCTGTCAGAGCTCCCAGCCTGGCCGTCTGTGCCGAGGGCGAGGGTCGTGGGAATTCAGAGGCGGCAACAAAACTCAGGGCAGTGACCTTTCGACCCGGCCCTTTGCAGGGCCTGCAAGGGGGTGGGGGCGGGGCGCCCCTGCAGCCAGGCCACCCTCCCCGGGCCCCTCAGCTCAGCTGGCTCTGCACCTGCCCATGGGGCCACTGCCCCCTGGAGAAAAAGAAACAAGCAATCGGGCCAGGCTCAGCCCTCCTCCCCAGCCTTCCTGAACCAGGTCCGCCTGTGGTTTCGGGGACCAGGTCCCTTTTCAAGAAGTGGCTTTCTGGGAACCTGGCCAGGCTGCCCTTCCCCCACATCAGCCTCCCCAGCCAAAATATCTGTCGTCAGCACCTCCTGGCTCTTCGGCAGCCAGCCTGGATTGGGGGGTGTCCCCTGAGTTCCCGTGTACCGGGCAGCCACCAGGAGCCCCTCAGGGACGCGGGCGGCACCGCTGCCTGGGGGAGGGGCACGTGACAGTGGCGAGGCACCCCAGCATGGTGGGCTCACAGGAACAAAGCTTTCTGTGGGGCAGGAGCCGCTCAGCATAAAGGGAACGAACGTCTGGGTCAGTGCAGGGCACGCAGAGCACAAAGGCGCCAGCAGCTGCGGCAGCCGCATGCTGCAAGTCCCCACGCTGGCCCTCCATCCCCGAGCGGCACTTAGCAATAAAGGGAAACCAAACAGGCCCTCCTTTAAGGCAGGCCAATGACGTGGGGCTTCACGTAGCCCAACTCCGCACCCCTAGGCAGGAGGCCACCTCGGGACAGACGTCAACCAACAGCCCCAGCGGATTTCCGGGGGTCAGGGGCCATCCATCCACTGGGACCAGTTGGGGAAAGCTGGTGAGGAAGGAGCGGTGGCAGCATGCGGGCCAGCCGGGCCACAGGAGAGGGGACCGTCCGAGCGGTTCTCAGTCGTCTCCACAGCCCCAGCCTGTGGATGGCGGGGCCAGAGGGGGGAGGGGGCTCCGGTGAACTTGTCCACCTCTCCCAGCCCGGCCCCACAGCCGACCAGCTGAGAGCCCAGGGGATGCACGCTGGCCCGCCACCTCTGCTCAGGGGTCTTGGACAGTCGGACCAGCCCTGCCTGGCCACCCTCACAATCCAGGGACCTGGAGGATGGAGAGCAGGCGTGTGGCCCTGCCCCACCCCCAGCACCTCTGAAGATGGGACGGCCTGAACTCTTCACCCTCAGCACAGACACCAGGAGAAAGAGGCCACAAAGGTGTCTGCCCGGGGAACACAGAGAGGGTGGCCCCTGACACCGTCTGCAGTTTGTTTCCCACCATGCCCCCTCCAAAAATGTGTATTGCCCGTTTTACAATCACCAGATGGAGGCCCAGGGCCCGCAGGCCTCATCACCCTCTGTGACCGCCTGACCTCTTGTAAATGGGGACAGAGCCCAGGACCTGAAGCCACACCCCCAATCCCAGGGGGCCGGCGCAGGTCACCAGGCTGCATCCAGCCCTTGGCATCGGGGCAGAGTGATTGTTGTCTCCCAGACCTACTCGCTCTGAGAACCAGAAACCGAAACCCAAGAGGCAGAGGCCCCAGAGTGACCGCACCCAGCAGCAGATGAGCAGGCACCGACCCCAGCGGGCTCTCCTGCAGGGAGACTGCATCCGCCCAGGGTGCGCCCCACAGGGAAGCAGGCCGTGTGTGGATTCACACACCCACCCCGGGTGTGTCCCACCAACAGGCAGGAAGGAAAACAGAGAAGAGCCGGCCACTGGCCTTTACTGCCCTGCGCTAGTGCTCGCCAGCAAAGCCACCCTCCCCCAACAGTCCCTGTGCCGTGCGGGACAGGCAGTGCACTGTCACAGCCCCCTTCCCGCACGAGGACAACCCCCGTGCTGCTGTGCACAGGGCCAGCTGAGGAGGCCTCCGCCACCCCAAACCCTCCCCACGCGCCTCACTTCCAAGTCCATGCTCACGTCACCATAAAGTCCCCCACTATCCTAGACAGTCTCTCGTGGCACTGGGAGCAGAGCCAGGCCCTCTCACGAAGCACGGAAGCCCCCAGGCCCCTACTAGGCTTGCCCTCCAGTCCCCGGGGCTCTGCGTGACCTCCTCAGGACCTATGGGCAGTGGCCTGCGAGGGCAGTATTGGCCAGAGGCGCGGGATGCACGTCACGGCAGGTCCTGAGTGGGGCCCCAGGAAGCCAGGCGTGCGCTCTCCCGGATCCCCAGCGGCACGGCCATGCCAAGGCCCTGGTGTGAGAGGAACATCGAAGCAGGTCACAGTCCGAGCAGTGGGTGGACTCGGGCCGGCACACACCCCCCCCCCAGAGGCTACAGCCCAGTAGGCAGTCCTCAGCTTCAGCAGAGCAGGCTCGGGGTGGAGGCTCCAGGGCTGGCAATGCCCCCGCCCCCCCACCCGCATTCCCAGGGCCCCTGCTCTGCAGCCCTGCTGGAGCAAGTCGGGTAAAACACGCCATGCGCCCAGGGAAAGAACCATGCTATAAAACCAGCAGGAAAACTCACTCCCATCTCCCCAACCAGATCACTGCTTCAGGACGGTCCTCTCTGAGTGACTGGGGGGAGTGGGGTGGCCGCTAGGCAAGGCCGGCCCTGCTGCTTCCTCACCGTCCTCTCCAGAGCCCTCAGCCCCCGCCCCACAGCTGCCCTGGGTCGGCCCGGTGCTGCCTGCGGGGGCTGCACAAGGCCCCGTGGACCCGGCACAACCCTGCAGGCAGCCCCGAGCCCATGGGGGTCCTGCTTACGCAGTAAAGAGACAGCGCGGAAAGCACAACGCCCCCTGACAGCCAAGGTGCGGCCAGCGACTCCTCCCCTCCCCACCCCGCGTGCCGGGCCCGCGTGCCACTCTCAGACGCCACCGGTGCTCAAGGGCCTGCGTCCCCACACGAGCCCCTGCCCTTTGGTCAACACTCAGGTGTGCCTGCTCAAGGCGCCGAACCAACACATGGCTTCGTGCAAAAGCCTGGAGGAAGGACCTGGGTGGGGGGCACACACAGCGGTGGCCGCCAGCCAGCTGTCGGAAAAGACCCAGAACATCAGCACCGAGAACAGGGTACCAGCTTCCCAGGCCTCAGGTCCTGCCCTACAACTTGTTCTCTGTGCTACAGCCCCGTGTGCCCGGTTGAGGGGGACGGGGATGGGGGCGGGCCCGGGGCAGGGACCTCAGGGACTCTTGGGGGGGGGGGGCAGCAGCCCTGGGGAGTGCTCTCAGAAGGGTCCCCAGTGCCTGTGCCCTAGGACAGTTGGCAGGAGTGGGCGATGTCCACTGGGGGGCCAGCTGCTTGGCGTGGCGGCCGCCGAGCCCGCGAGGCCCCCACAGGCCCGAGTGCCAGGGCAGCGGCCACGGAGCACAGAGCCGGCCACGGAGCTGGGGCCACCCAGGCTGCTCAGAGGGACAACCGGCCTTCCCGCTGAGGGCACCTCTGACGCAAGCCGGGAGCACAAACCAACGGAGGAGGCTTCTAACAAGTCCTCGGAGGCGAGAGACGCTTCTGCTCAGAAAACCCGCTCACGGGCAGAACCGAGACCTGGGACGAGAACGATCTGGAAGCACAGAGCCCACGATTCAACCTGCACCAGGATGCCCAGGCCATCATGTCCCTGGTATGCTTGGGCGCGGGGTCGGAGATGTCGAGAGCTACACGGGGTGCTCCCTCCTCAGAACGGGCCTCTCCTGGTGCTCCGGCCACTGCCCAGCACCCACTGCACGCACCCAACCACTTGCAGGTGAAAACGGAGCAGCACTGACCTGTGTGCTCCCCAGACTCCCTGCCCCGAGGCAGCGCGTGAGAACATAGCACCCCCTCCAGCCTGGCCAACCCCCCAAACCACGGACCATGCCGTCAGCCCTACGTGAAGGCTCAAGGTGGAGGTGGTATCTAAATGCCACAATCCTCGCTCGAGAGAGTACAGGTCACCTTGCTGCTCTGCTCCTCCCTGAAGTGCACCGGGACCGTGGCGCTTGCTCACCCTTAAAAGGATCCCGCTGTCTGGATGTTTTTATAAACAAGCCAAAATACTCGATTTTATCTCTGTTCAAGCTGAATTCTCAGTGGCACTTCAAGGGAAGGGTAAGACAGACTCCTTCCCCAACAGCCAGCTCAACTGTCAGCACTGTCTGCGCTTACAGGTGGCCCTGAGAGCTCAGGACACAGCCCCGGGCCCGCAGGTGTCACCACGGCGCGTGGACACCGCCCATTCTTGCAGGTGTCACCGAGAGCACGGGAACGCCACGCCTGTCACTAGACTGGCTGAGCGCTGGCTTGATGCAGCTGCGGGTCTGAATAGTCAAAATCATGGTACTTTGTTCATAATCAATTCCGACTAAAACTGAAAAGGCGGTAATGAAGATGGTAACAAAACGAATTTAATGCAGCCAAAATTGTTGCAAAAAGGAAAACACATTTGCTCACAATGGACACGCCAGTCAGCACAATTCAGCGATTTTCTAAAGCCTTCTACCTCAGAGCTTGCTTTGCTCACCTTCCTTTCTCCAGCTGAGGTCACCCCCAAGGGTCTGTCATTCAGTCTTGAGTTATTTCTTGTTGTTGTTGTTTTTTAAGTTTATTTATTTATTTTGAGAGAAACAGCCTGAGTGGGGGAAGGGCAGGCAGAGAGCGAGAGAGAAAATGAAATCCCAAGCAGGCTCCGAGCCATCAGCACAGAGCCCTATGTAGGGCTTGAACTCACAAAATCACAGGATGACGACCTGAGCTGAAATCAAGGGTTGGCGCTTAACCGACCGAGCTACCCAGGCGCCCCCACAGTCTCGACTTATTTCTGCCAGAAGCCCCAGCCTGTGCAGGGTGCCCCCCAGGCAGATGCCCGCACAGAGCAAGAGGAGAGCAGCTCCCTTACTTTGTATCTTCCTTCTCCAGTATCGCTTAGAAGACAGGATCTAATCAGAGAAGGTCAACGTCCATTACAGCTGGGGACAACAGCCACACTGAGAAAGGAGGACCCGCCTGCAGCCAGGACGGCGTCACAGGGGCCAGTCGCCCCGCCCCCAAGGTTTGGAGATGCCAAAACCCAGCAGCCGCCCGCCTTCAAACAACCAAGCACAGTTTCCCCAAGATATGAAAGCAGTCACACCGAGCCCTCCGCCCGCCCAGCGTACCGCTGCGAGGGTTTCCGGGTGAGCCCAGCGAATGAGTTGAGGAGATGGAGCTGGCAGTCCAGGGACACACGCCTCAGGGGGAGGGTGGCACAGACCAGCACACGTGTGCAAGGAACGGGCATGGGGCTGAGACAGCGGCACCAACAGGGTGGGTGGGAGCTGGCCTGGGCCTGAGGCTTCCACCAGGCAGGCTGGGAAACCTCTGGATTCAGGGGGTGCCCCACTCAGGAGGGCTCTATACAGTGCAGGGAGCAGCGAGCCCTGGAAGGAGCTCAGCTCTGGACCCACCCAACAAGTCTGGAGAGACCTTAAGGGTCAAGCTGTCTCCAAGTTAACTCAACCATAGGACAAAGCCCGAGTGACCTGCAGAGACGCAGGAACACGGAGCACCAGGCATCAATTTCAAAATAGGCGCAGCCAAACAAGCAGGAGAACACAAACCGTAGTAAGAGCCACAGCCACTAACACTGCCCAGAATGGGCAAACACATAAGAATTCACAGACCCAGCTAGCTCAGTCAGAAGAGCATGTGACTCTCGATCTCGGGCTGTGAGTTTGAGCCCCATGTTGGGTGCAGAGATCACTTACAAATAAGATCTTTAAAAAAAAAAAAAAAGATGGAAACAGATATGTCATGCTCACAACAATCCAAAGAAAACTGGAATAGCTATATTAACATCAAAGTCGATTTCAGAGCAAAGAATATTCACCAGGGACAATGAAAAGGATTACGTGGATACAAAAGTCAAGGAACCAAACACAAAGTGCAAACATTAATGCCCCAAATAACAAAGCTACAAAATACATGAAGCAAAAACCCATGTAACTGAACAGAGACCAATCTTCAATTACATGATAAGACTTCAACACTCTTCCGTCAAAACTTGATAGGGCAACGAACAAAACACAGGTAAAGGCACAATGGCACCACCACACAAAAGCATCAACCATCTGACCTGACCAGTATTTACAGACCCCCCCACCCAGCACCGGCCCTGGTCAAGGCACAGAGAACATTTACCAAGATAGACTCTATTCTGGACTGAAAACAAGTCTCGGTACATTTAAAGGGGCCCGTATCATACAAACTGTGTACTCTGCCCAGAGCAGAACTCAATTAGAAATCAGTAACAAAAATATCTCTGGAGAATTCTCAAATATTTGCAAACTAACACACTTCTAACTGACCCATATATCAAAGAAGAAATCAAAAGGCAAGTATAAAGTGTCTGAATGGAATAAAAACGAAAACACAGCACATCAGAACCTGTGCGAAATCCCTAAAACTGGACTTAGGAGAAAATCAAATATTTGTATCTGAAAAAAAAAAGTCTTAGATAAATGAGTCACTTCCACCTTATGAAACAAGGACAGACTCAACCCAAAGCAGGTCAAACAGAGGAAACTATAAAGATCAAGACAGAAATCAATGAAGCAGAAAACAGAAAAATAACAGAGAAAATCAGCGAAACCAAAACTGGTTCTTGGAGATCAGCAAAACTGTGAAGCCTCCAGCTAGACTGTTAGGGCGGGGGCGGGGGCGGGAGGGGGCCAGCATCAGGACCATGAAAGGCATCACCACTGATTTCTCTAGCTATTTAGAAACCAGTAGGGGACTATTAGGAACAATGTGGATAAAGCGGACAGGACATCGGACATCGTGGATGAAGTGAGCAATTACTTGGAAAGCAAACTCCACCACCAGCAGGCAGCCCACCCAGCCCCATCTACAGAACCTTCCCCACAAACCCTCCAGACCCAGATGGCCTTCAACGGTTAAGTACTACCAAATATACATATTTTGGGTTTTTTTTTCAAAGTTTATTTATTTTGTGAGAGATAACGCACAGGAGGGCCAGAGAGAGAGGGAGAGAGAGCTCAAGCAGGCCCCACACCATCAGCGCAGAGCCCAACGCAGGGTTCACCCCACAAACCGCGAGGCATGACCTGAGCCAAAATCCAGAGTCAGACGCTTAACTGACTGAGCCACCCAGGTGCCCTGCTACCAGATATTTTTTTTTTTTAATATTTTTATTTATTTCTAGGAGAGAGAGAGAGACAGCATGAGCAGTGGAGGGTCAGAGAGAGAGGGGGTCACAGACTGAAACAGGCTCCAGGCTCCGAGCTGGCAGTCAACACAGAGCCCGACGCGGGGCTCGAACCCACGAACCGCGAGATCATGACCTAAGCGAAAGTCGGACGCTTAACCGACTAAGCCACCCAGGCGCCCCTACCAGATATTTTTAAAAGAAAGAATTTTTGGGGTGCCTGGGTGGCTCAGTTGGTCAAGCATCTGACTTGGACTCAGGCCACGATCTGACAGTTCATGGCCTTGAGCCCCATGTCATTCTCTGTACTGGCAGCTCAGGAGCCTGGAGCCTGTTTTGGATTCTGTGCCCCTGTCTCTCTACTCCTCCCCTCCCCTCCCCTCCCCTCCCCCTTCAAAAATAAGCATTAAAAAATTTTTTTAAAGCAATGACCCTTTTTTTAAAAAAAGGAAAGAAGTAGCTCTCACAAAATTTAAGAGGGAATCCTTACTTCCCCAATAATTCTATGAATGCAACACTACAGTGATACTAAAACCAGACAAAAAACATTACAGAACAAAAACCAAACCAAAACAAAAAAACCACAGACCAATATCCCTTATGAATATAAATGCAAAAATTATGAACAAAATTTTACCAAGTCAAACTTCAGCAATATTGTAAAAGGATAATATACCAGGGCGCCTGCCTGGCTCAGTCGGTGACTCTTGACCTCCCAGTTGGAAGTTCAAGCCCAACATAGGGTACAGAGCTTACTTTAATGATAAATAGAAAGACAGAAAGACAGACAGTCAGAGACAGACAGAAAGACAGAAAGACAGAAAGACAGAAAGAAAGAAAGAAAGAAAGAAAAGCGTAATATACCGAGACCACGGAAGATGCGTTCCAGGAATGAAAGCGTAGCTGACATTCAAAATCATCAATGTAATTCACTACATCAATAAACTGGAAAAGATAGTCCTCATATTGATAATCTCAGCAACTGTAGAAAAAGCGTTTGACAAAACCCAACACCCATTCCTGAGCAAAACAAAGCAGGACAGAACTGTAGGGACTTCCTGAGTCTAATAAACAGCATCTACGAAAACCCAAAAACTAGCACGCCTGGCGGGGAGAGGCCCTCACGCCAGCCCCCAGGCGAGGAGCGCGGAGGTCCGCTCGCCCCGCCTCTGGTCAACACGGCCAGTGCCACCAGGCAGGACAGGTGGCGGTGTCCAGACCGCGAAGGGAGCAGGAATACCCGCTTTATTCACAGGAGACGTTGTCATCTGTGTCGGAAACAGGATGGACTCAACAAGAAAGCCACTGGAACTCGTTCGTGAGTGGCCAGGTTTTCGGGTGCAGGGTGGGTATACAAAAGGCCACCCCGCCAGCGATGTACGACCAGGAGAGAAGTTTAAAAAGCAATGTTGTTTGAGGGGCGCCTGGTGGCTCAGTCGGTTGCGCGTCCAACTCTTGGTTTCGGCTCAGGTCATGATCTCACGGTTCGTGAGCTCAAGCGTGGAGCCTGCCTGGGATTGATATTCTTTCTTTCTCTCCCTCTCCTTCTCTCTCTCTCTCTCCCTCTCTCTCTGCCCCTCCTCTGCTCTCTCAGAATAAACTTAAAAAAATTTTTTTAAAGCATTATTACTTAAAACTCATACTACACTGTATGTTAACTAACTGGAAGTAAACACTCGAAACTACAAAAAACCTTAAAAATAAAAAGCAATACTACTTACAGCAACACCAAAATAGAAAAACTTAGGGATGATTCGATAACCCTGACAAAAGGCTTCACGGCCTACGCACTGAAAACTGGGAAATGGCCTGAGAGAAATTTAAAACATGCACGGAGTGACTGCCTTGGTCACGGTGTGGAAAACTGAGAATTGCTGAGATGTCAGCTCTTCCGGGTCAATCCTAATCGAACTTTCAGCAGGATGTTCTTCACAGAAATGACAAACTGCTTCTAAAATTCACGTGGGGATGCAGGGGCCAGAGGACAGCAGTCACAATCAGGAAGAAGCGAGCTGGCGAGCTCACATCACCTGACTGCAAGGGCCGTAAACCAGTAGGAATCAAGGGCACGGACACAAGTATATGCACAGGCCAGACGGACACAACAGGGCGCAGAGAGAAACCCACACACGTACGGACAAAGGCTTCAGAACAAAACTGCAGCGATGACCCAGCAAAGGGCACTTTCTAACACGCGGGGCGGGAGCAAGGAGATGAACTTGGACGCGCACATCGCATCGTGCCCAAAAATGAACTCAGAACGCACCACAGGCCTAAGTGGAAACCTTAAAGTTGCAAAATTCCTAGGAACAAGCACAGGAGGCAACCTCTGTGACCCAGGCCGGGTCTGTCAGCGAGCTCGCTCCCGGCAGGCACGACCCAAAGGAACAAAACTGATGAACAGGAGTTGATCAACCTTTTTCCTTCAACTCTTCAAAGATGCCATTAAAAAAGAAAGGCACATCGGGGCGCCTGGGGGGCTCAGTCGATTAAGCAAACGACTTCGGCTCAGGTCATGATCTTACAGCTCATGGGTTTCAACCCCAGACGGGCTCTGTGCTGACAGCTCAGAGCCCGGAGCCTGTTTCAGATTCTGTGTCTCCCTCTCTCTCTGACCCTCCCCGCTGTCTCTGTCTCCGTCTCTCTCTCGGATATAAATAAAAAAACATTAAAATAAAAAAAAAAAAAAGGCACAGAGGGAGACCATTTCAGTAAGGCATCAGTGTGAAAGGGGCACGCACCCAAAAGCACTCAGAAGTCTTAAAACTCAACAGTAAGACAACAGCTCCTTCCGTAACGGGCAGGGTTCTGAACAGATGCTTCATCACAGAAGATTTCTGGGCAGCAAACGAGCGCCCGAAGAGAAGCTCAGCACCCTCGGCCATCGGAGAGACACAAGCCAGCAGGCAGCACCACCCCACACCTACACCTGGCGTTTCTAAGCTCAGCACAGACACGCACACCCCTGGCCCAGCCATTCCGCGTGCACGCACACAGCCAAAGGGAAGAATCCCATGTGTCCCCACAAACACTGGTAAGCAAATGGTCACAGCACCTTTACCTGAATGGCCAAGAACAGGAAAGGATCTGGTCACCTCAACAGGTGTGTGCATGAACAAGGCGTAGTAGATCAACGCAATGAACACGACCCAGCAGTTAACAAATACACATAACCACACAGAAAAATCTCAAAATAATTCTGCAGAGCGGAAGAGATCACTCCCAGAGAGAGAGAGAGAGAGAGAGAGACCTCTCTAGTGACAGGAAGCTGATCAGTGGCTGCTCATTATGTGTAGTATATCTTTAAACAGCTGCTTTAGAGGCCCCTTGGGGGGGTTCAGTAGGTTAAGCGTCCAACTCTTGATTTCGGCTCAGGCCATGATCTCACAGTTCATGGGTTCAAGCCCCCCATCAGGCTCTGTGCTGACAGTGTGGAGCCCACTTTGGATCTTCTGTCCCCCCGCTCCCCACATGCACTCTCTCTCTCTCTCAAAAATAAGCCTTAAAAAAAAGTAAAATAAAAATGACTATACAGCAAGTATCAACCAGACCGTTCATAGTCCAGGATTCATTTGTTCTGTAGTCTTTTCTTTTTTATTATTTTTGAGACAGAGAGAGAGCATGAGCAGGGGAGGGTCAGAAAAAGAGGGGGACACAGAATCCGAAGCAGGCTCCAGGCTCTGAACTGTCAGCACAGAGCGTGATGTGGGGTTCGAGCCCGTGAGCAGTGAGATCATGACCTGAGCCGAAGTCGGACGCTTAAACGACTAAGACCCCGGCGTCCCCATTTGTTCTCTGGTCTTAAACAATTTCCACAGGTCGACGACAGTGTATGCTAACGGCATAAGGCTACCATTTCTTCTGCGGGTGATCCCAACCATATCCTTTTCCATCCCATAAAGATCCACAAAAATACAGTAGCAGTGCATTAAAACCATTTCTTTCCCTAGATCAGAAATTGGCAAGCTTTCCCTGTAAAGGGCCAAATCGTAAGTATTTTTAGCTCTGAGGGCCAGGCGCTCTCACAACTACTCAAAGCTGCTGCTCTTGAATCACAAAAGCAGCTTCACACTCTGGGAACAAAAAGGGGTGTGGCTGAGAACCAATAAAACTTTATTTACAAAAATGGGCAGGGGCTGGGTCTGGCCTAGGGCGCAGCAGGCAGCCATGTATCCGAGGTTCTCCCAAGGGGTTCCCCACAGTGCAGCCAGCATCACCCGGGGAACTCACTAGAAATGCAAATGGTCAGAACCTGTCTCAGACCTGGGGATCAGAAACTGGGGGTAAGACCCCCGCAAGAAGCTAGCCATTCTTATGAGTTCTGAAGCTCAAGTTTAAGAAGCTACTGGCCCAGAAAACCAGCAAGGGTGACGGACGGATCCAGAGCCAGAAAGAACAAAGCAAAGCAGACGTTTACCAGAAAGCTAAGAGCACAGTCCCCAGGGAAGGAGGCGCGGGGCTCCAGAGGGAAACCCCCGAACAAGTAGTACGGATCCTGAGACTCCTGACGAGCCTCACTTCTTGACAAAGAGTTTTCAAGCCGGTTTAAAAGGGGAAAAAAAAAAAAAAAAAAGACAGTTCTAGAACGTCTTAGCTCACGTTCTTCCTTCACTCTGCATCCCTCAACAGAATCCAGAACTCAGTCATTCCTTGGGGGTGAAGGAGTCGCAGAATAAGGGGGTGGGAGTCTCTCTCCTAGACCCCCAGTGGAGACCATATTCAGACACTGACGACCTTCCAGGATAGGCACACCCACACACGCGACAGGAAGTCCTGGTACTAGAGGGTTACTTCTGGTTAAAATCACAGGTAACTGGCATTATGTATTTTCCTTTACAAAGCAGCTCTCTTTGCCCTTCCTTCCTCGATGCTTAAAACGCCAACACCATAAAAAAAAATAATAATAAAATAAAACGCCAACACCTTTTGCAAGTCCAGGAAACATACGAAGAAAATATAATAATTAAAATATATCATTTGAAGGAAGAAAACTTTTTTTTTTTTTGAGAAAAAGAAATGACAGCACATGCGTGCACGAAAGGGAGAGAGACAGAGAGGGCGAGAGGGAGGAAAGGAGAGGTAGGTAGAGAGAGAGAGAGACGGTGAGTGAGCGAGCATGGGCTCAGCACAGAGCCCGACATGGGGCTCAATCCCATGACCCTGGGACCATGACCTGAGACAAAATCAAGAGTTGGAAGCCCAACTATCTGAGCCCCTCTGGTGCCCCATGAAAACCAGTTTTAGGAAAGAGATGCAAAAATTCTTCGACTCCATTCCCCTCTCAGAAATCACCAACGGGGGCACCTGGGTAGCTCAGTCTGTTAAACATCCGACTTTGGCTCAGGTGAGTTCAAGCCCCACATTGGTCTCTGTGCTGACAGCTCAGGGCCTGGAGCCGGTTTTGGATTCTCTGTCTCCCTCTCTCTTTGCCCCTCCCCAGCTCGCACTCTCTCTCAAATAAATAAACATTTTAAAAAACGTGTTGTTTTTTTTTTTTTTAGGGGCGCCTGGACGGCTCAGTCGGTTAGGTGTCTGACTTGAGCTCAGGTCATGATCTCACAGTTGGTGGGTTCAAGCCCCACATTGGGCTCTGTGCTGACAGCTCAGAGCCTGGAGCTGCTTCAGATCCTGTGTTTCCCTCTCTCTCTCTGCCCTTCCCTGCTCATCTCTTTCTCTCTGTCACTCTCAAAAATAAACATTAAAAAAAACTTTTTTTAAATAAAATTTTAAAAATTGTTTAATCGCTGAGGGATGCCTGGCTGGTTCTGTCAGTGAAGCACGTGACTCTTGATCTTGGGTTTGGAGTTCGAGCCCCACGGCGTAAATTTGCTTAAAATTAAATTCTTAAAAATAAAAAAGTCGCCAAAGGCCCTGCTCTGCAACGAAGGAGGAGCTGTGCTAACCCTGAGCGTGTGGGAGGACCAGAGGGGCTGGGAGGAGGGCGCCAGGGCCAAACGGCTCAGGGAAGGGCCCCGGGCACCACCGGGAAAAGCGTGGGGTGCGAAGACGGGAGGCCGGAGGTCTGAAGCGAGCAAAGTAGGGCTGAGGCTGCAAGTCTGCGTGAGGAGCCGGTCACCTGCCCCGCGGCCAAGGGCACGCTTCCCCCCCGTGGGCTGACGGTCTAGCATCGCCAAGGTGGGAAAGCAGGGCTCTGAAACAAGGCAAAAACGGGATTTCAGAGAAAACCGTCGACATTCCCGGGGACCAGAGACAAGACCGCACAGCCACGACCGAGCGACAGGTGAAAGTTTTCACAAAAGAAACAAAGAATCAAAAAAGGACATTTTAGAAATTATAAATGAAATCACAAAGCCCAAAAGCAGACAAGAATGGAATTAGGCAATTAAGCTGAGGAAAGCCCCGGAAAGACACCGAGACAGAGAAGTAAGGACCAAGGCCATCAGAGCCCGGCCAGCGGTGCTCCAGAGGAAAGGGACGGGGAACCAAGCACCCACAAACTCCAATCAGCTCAACCCCCAACCAGGGGCGGGGGCGCACGGGGGCCAGGGCCCAGGCGGCCCCCCTCCGGGCCCTGGGCTCCAGAGGAAGGCAAGGAGGCGGGCCCACACCGCGCCCGGCGCGGCCTCCCAGGTGGGCCAAGGCCAGCGAGCAGGAAACGGGCCACTGACTGCAGGGCCCCCCCCACCTCGGAGCAAAGAGGAAGTGAGGTCAGCACAAGGGCCCCAGGGCGGGGCAGACAGGGGGTGAGGTCAGGAGTCGGATGCTGGATCGGGGTGAACGTGACCGCAGAGTCATAAACGTGAGCGCACAGGACGGAGTCCTCAAACGCCAGACAGGACTCGGGCAGCCCTGGGCGGGGGCCGCAGAGCCAAGCAGCCGAGGCGGGACCCGGGAGGCGGCGGCGCAGGGGACACAAACAGGTGGTTGACAGGACAAACACTGAACAGGAAGTCACTGCCCAAGGCCAAGTGGAGAGGACAAGACGGGGGATGTCCGGTGTGTGCCATTCACCCCGTATCTGAGGACCTTGTACCCCGACGCCTCAAGCAGCCACGCGAGAAGGGAGCATCCGCGGGGCAGCGGCCTGGGAAGCAGGGCACACCACCTGCGTCCCTGACACCCCCACTCGGGCCACTCCGGGTGGCGCAGGGCCACGGCTCCCTGTGCCCCTGGAAGGGAATGAGAGAGCCGCCGCAGCTGTGTGGGAAGCAAACAGAAGATTCCAGTCTGCTCCCAGCCCCTGGTCCACTCGGCCCCCCACGGAGGCGGCTGTGATGGCCAGGCGTGACTAAAGGACAGTCCGACAGCCGGCAGGTGCATTTTCAACACGTCGGGACTGAGCGTCAAGTACTTTAAAATGAACAGCAGCCAAATAAAGATCTAAATGGGGTCTTGAGCTTTCCGTCTGGTCATTCCTGGGTGAGACAGCATCACTGCAGAGCTGGCTACTCAAGGGACAGGGAGGTGACAAGATGGGCCACAGCGAGGCAGGGATCCCCCACACACCCAGGACAGAGGACACAGAGACCCCAGGGTGGAGCAGGAGGGCCTGGGGCAGCCTCCTTCCTCAGCACCGGCTCCCCGAGGCCCGAGTCAGGGCAGACGCGCTGCAGCTGGGGGTGGGCAGGGGGCCCAGCCTGCCAGGCTTCCAAGCAGGAGCAGGGAGGGGGCTCAGGTGAACCTGTCCAGCGAGGCCACCTACTCTAGACTTCAGAATCATCTGGAGATGAACAAGCGGGAGCCAAAAGACCCAGAGAAGCAGCCGCCCCCGGACACAAGGCTGCTTGCGAACGCGCCCAAAGCATCGGGCACAAGGAACACTCAGGACAGCCCCAGGCCCATGCAGGCCGTCCAACACCGCAGGACCGCAGCCCCAAGGCCGTGCAAGGTGGCCCTGGCCTCCTGTGTCGCGGCCAGGGGGTCCCAGTGGCCCACAGAGGGGTCCTGTTGTCTCTGCTCTCAGCACCTCTGGTAGAGGCCCTTCCCGGACCGCCGAGCAGCAGGGTGAAGTCCGGCAAGTGTGAGGGCAAGGCCACACCAACCCCGCCCGTGGAGGGGCGCGCGGGGGCCTGAGGTGACTCGAAGTCAGAGCAACCCTCAAAGCTGGGCGGCAGGGTGGGTGTGACTCACGTGCGTCAACTATCTAGAAGAATGGAGAGCAGCAGGCACTCTGACCATCATGTCTGTTCTGGTCCACAACACGCAGGGGCCACGGCCACTAACCCTGACCGAGGCCTCCGCGACCAGTCGCCCGCCCCCGCAGCCCCCCGACTGCCACCTGGCAGCTGTGGACTCCAAGGCGGCGGCCCCACCGGCTCCGGAACGAAGGCCTCTGTTCAACGCGAGCCACAGACCCTGACAGCCGGGTGCAGCGGAGACGGGGCAGGGGCGTCGGCGGAAAGGACCGGGTCCCGCTGGGGGACCCCCACGCCCCTGCAGACAGCGGGTGCGCAGCACCCACCACACAGCCCAGCCGCTCCTGCCCCTGCCTCCTGCTGCTGGGCCGTGGCGCTGCGGGCGTTTATCCATACGTGCACGTGGTGGAGAACCTGCCCTTGGGAACAAAAGCGAGACCCTGGCAGAGGCCAAAGCCTCAGGGACGGGTTGGCGGGGGGGGGGGGGGGGGGGGGGGGGGGGGCGGGTTAGGAGCGTCTAGAAGAACTCAGGTTTACACACCGTTTCCTCGAAGTGCCCGTGTGACAACCTAGGCTCACGACCGCCTGGTCCCCTCAGAAAACCCAGCCCCGGGGGCCGTAATCAAAGGGAACATGCAAAACCGCAGTAGGAGAGCTGCCTCCTCCAGCGAGGACCAGCCACCGGGAGGCCGGGGCGCCAGCACAGGGTCAGGGCCCCGGGGTGCAGGCTGCTCCCCGACGAGAACGTGGACACCCCTCTCACCAGGACAGCAGCCCCTGCTCTCAAAGCTCAGCCTTCTCGGGGCAGCTGGACGCCGCCTGACCCCTGCTTGCCGTCTGTTACTTCACGGGACTTTCAGAAACTGGAGGGAAGACTTGTACGACTGGAAACAAAAGGGCGGCTGCCGTCCTCCCCACGCAGGCCGCGCCGCAGGCCGGGCCCCTGAAGGCCGCCACGACCCGGCCCTGGCTTCCTGTCCTTCCTGACCCCGCTGGACATGCTGGGCGACACGGACCCGGGGCAGACTTCCGGGGAAGCCTCCTGGCACCGAGTGCCAGGCCGAGCAGGAAGAGCAGGAGTGCCCACGTGCCCCGCCGGCCTCTCGGGGCACAGCCGACGGGCGCAGACAAGCGACGGTAAAATGTCAGCAGACACAGCCTCTGGGAGGCCTCCAGAGCCAGAAGCCGGGAAGCGTGGGACGGAAGGAAGCGGCTCAGTTTCTATAAATGACCCACGACTGAGACGTGGAAAACAGCCAACGTTCACGTGCAGAAAAATACCCCGCCATCAACACCCCCCGCCGTGACCCAGGCCCGCGCTCAGCAGGGGCTCTGGCCAGAAGGACGTGTCCACGTCCAGGGACAGGCCTCCATCCTTGCCGACCTGGTCCCCCTGGAGCGGCGGGTGCGGGAATGCACAAGCCACATGCTGCCTCCCCCAGGGGCAGTGCCAGGGGCACAGATCTGAGGCACAGTCCACGGGGCGCCCTGAGGCCCCCAGCGTGCCGTCGTCATGAAGGACCAAAGGCATGAGCCCCAAAGAGGCTCGGGGACAAAGACACCCCAGCCGCAGGGTGCGCCTGGTGGTCACCAAGCTGTGCCAACAGTAGAGAGGCCCTCACGGTCAGGAAACGTGCGCTGAGGACACACTCAAACGAGAGGGTGCGTGCACGCGCAGCAAGGTGATCACGACTCGGGCCTCGGTGAGGGCTGCTCTCCCAGCTCCACCCGGGACTTGAAGGTTTTCTAAAATAGTAAGTCCTGAGCCAAGGAGAGGCAGCAGGCCTACAGACGGGCGGACTTCTGCTCTGCCATCAGCCACCCGCAGCGGGGGACACGCGGGAACGCACGCGCGCACTCGCCAAGAACGCAGGCCCGGTGCTCTCAGGACGGCCCGGCAGGTACTGCTTTCGAGCCGTGGGTTGTGCACGACGATGAACTCCCTCAATATTTAAGCCCATTTAGTGGTTTCCCTAAAACATGAAGCCGAATGAGTGGGAAACAGAACAGCCACATGACCCCTAACTCTGAAAATCAAAAACTTCTAGAACCGTAACAAACCCTGGTTATAAAAATTAATCTCAAATTCCAATTCTACTCTCGGGACAACGATCCAGGGACCGACGAGCCTGTGGACCCTGACCCACAGGCAACAGGGGGACAGAGAGAAGCACCCCTGGTCCCGGCAGGCCTGCAGAGCACAGAACCGCGACCCTGAGGCCCCAGCCGCCAGCCAAGGGCATGACAGCTGGACGAGTCGGCTCCATGGGCCGGGGTCACCGGCTGTCCACCCGACGTGAGGACAGGGAACCATGCTCCCTAAGCTGCTTCTCTACCCACTGCCTTGTTTTCACTTTCTCAGAAACCTCACTTTTCCAGAGAAGAGTCGCTCCAGGGTCGGGGTGCCTGACTGGCTCAGTCGGCAGCCGGTGCGACTCCTGACCTCAGGGTCGTGAGTTCAAGCCTCTAGTTAGGCTACTTTAAAACAAAGAAAACAAAAAAACAAAAACAAAAAAAAAAAAAAAAGAAAACAGAATTGCTCTGGGGTCAATTTTAGCCCATTCAGATCAAAGCTGTGGGTAAGGAGTTGACCACTGTCGGCTCCCAGCATCCCCGTGGGTGGGCCAGGGGCCATGGGGACTTGACACGCGGAGGCTCAGGTCAGACACTCCATAGTATGCCCCACAGTGGACGCCGCCCCTTGCAAGCCAGCTGAGACCTGGAGCCTGGGAAGGGGAGGCGGCCAGCGTGGGGGGTGGGGGCCGACAGGGACAGCACAGGCCCAGCCCATGGACACACCCAGTGCAAGCACAGGGAGCCTCCACTGCCCGGCTCTGCCTGTGCTTCCTGCTCACAGCACCTGCTGATGTCCATCCGACCGACTCGGCTGGCTGAGGGGAGAGCCACCGTGCCAGCCTCTGCGTGCCGCGTGGCCCCGACTGGCTCCCGGCCGCCTCCCGTCAGATGCCCCGACTTTGGGGAGAAAGGGCACTGGAAGCACCGGAGGGGTCAGATCTGCACAGCGAAGCCTCTCACCAGGAGCTCCAGAGGGTAAACCGAGGCCCACGAGGTGGCGCGACCCAGGATCCCAGGGTGAGGAAGTGGCCTAGCCGGGACCTGGGCCCAGGAAACACCCAGGAAGCACTGCCGTTTCTGTCTAAACTTCTAGAAACTCCTACCTGACCAGAAATACCAAAGAGCTGGAGTAACTACTTACTCCTGGCCCAGAGATGAGGGAAGGAGAAAGGGATGCTTAAAATCAGACTCAAGGGCAGCGACCTTTGCTCCACTGTGGGCAGCAGACAAGGGGCCTCTAAGAGATTTTCAACTCTTTTTCCCTTCAACCCAAACCCAAAGAGCCACCCTCCCCGAGGTTGGTCACAGGACCCCTGCCCCGGGCTCACATGGCCAGGCCTTCCTCTGACCAGCACCTGGCAGGTGGGAGCCCCAGGAGTATTTGCAAAACTGACATTGAGGACCCTCCTTTCCAGAGCACCCCTGCCCTCGCTAACAGTCCCCAGCTAGGAAAAGCCAGACGAAAAGGAAGTGCTGTCACCTGGACCAGGAATCTGCTCTCGGGTCCAAGCCTGCACCTGACCCAGAGGCCAAAACAGGACATGTGGAAACCAAATCACGGAAATGGCTGCTGGCAGTGGAGTCCCTGGCTCGGTCAGTGCTGCCCCAGGACGGGCACAGGCAGCATGGATGCCACATGTCCTGGCCAAGGCAACCTTCCAGTCCCTGGGGCCACCCCACGACCCAGAGAGGCAGTAGGCCAGGCCCTCGGGGGCTCTGGAGAACAGACAGAGCCGCCCCCTTCGGCCTCTAGGCCATGGTCACTTACACACACTCGCCTCCCCCACAAGGTGCCGGAACACAGCAGCATGTGGCCCGGCTGGAGGACCGGCATCGCCCGGCCACCTGCCCCCACATCGCCTCCTGGAGCCAACAGAGCCAACCTAGTGCAAACTACGGCAGAGAACAGGCCTGGACCCAGCAGTCCTACGGGGGGCGCAAGCCGTGGGGACCACGGCTTTCGAGGGTGGAATGACCCCCTCCTGGCTGCCACAGGCCACACACACAGGGTAGGCACCCACAAGAAAAGGACATCCATAGGGCGCCTGGCTGGCCCAGTCAGGAGGATGTGCAACTTTGATCTCAGGGTTGTAAGTTCAAGCCCCACGTTGGGTGGAGAGATCACTTAAAAACAGAATCTTAAGTTAAAAAAAAAAAATAATAATGTCTACATTCGGGTGCCACCTACTGCTGTGCTCATACCATGAGACTCCCCCCGCCCCAATGACACCCACAGCCTCTCACCCCAGGTCCTGGCCCCTGCCTGGGTGGCACAGAGGGTCTCCCACACAGACAGGCTCCTGTCTCTGACGCACAACAGAGGATCATAAGCCCCAGCACATGCCGGAGACAGAACACCAGACCGTCACTCACCACAGCGAGCGGGACTCATATCCAGAATACGTAAAGAACTCCTACAAACGAATAAAACAAAACAGCTCGACTCAAAAAGACTCAAACAGTCATTTCTCCAAAGACGGCAAATGCATGGCCAAGAAGCACCCAATGCGCACACCTCGCCCACCAGGGGGATGCAGTCGGCACCGGGATGAGACCGCCTGCACCCATCAGGAGGGCCGCCTTATCAAAACTGCAGAAAACACAAAAACAAACGGGTGTCCTGAGCAAGGACGTGCGAGCAGCTGCAAGCCTCGTGTGCCCGGTGGCGGGAACGCATAATGGAGTGACCACTGTAGCACAGGGCGGCAGCTCCTCAAGAAATCCAAATACGGGACACGTGGTGGCTCAGCGGGCCGAGCGTCCGACTTCGGCACAGGTCATGATCTCACGGTTCGTGGGCTCAAGCCCCGCGTCGGACTCTCTGCCCTCAGCACAGAGCCCACTTCTGATCCTCTGCCTCCCCCTTTCTCTCTGCCCCTCCCCTGCTCACTCTCTCCCTTTGTCTCAAAATAAACGTTAAAAATACATACAAACAAAAGTAAAATAAGAATCATAACCTGGACTTCATCAAAACTAAAAATACCTGGTCTTCTAAAGATACCGTTCAGAAAACGAAGAAGTCAGTCACAGAACGGCAGAAAATATTAGCAAATATGCGTCTGGTAGAAAACATACCTCAAACACGTGAAGAACTTTCAAAACTCAATTAGAAAACAAAGAATCCAGTTTAGGATGCCTAGGTGGCTCAGTCGGTTAAGTGTCCAACTCTTGATTTCAACTCAGGTCATGATCTCATGGTTTGTGAGTTCGAGCCCTGAGTCAGCACAGAGCCCTCTTAGGGTTCTCCCTCTCCCTCTCTCTCTCTCCCCTTCCCCCACTCATGCACGCACATGTGCATTCTCTCTGAAAATAAATAAACTTTAAAAATGAATTAAATTTTTTAAAATTACAAAATACAGTTACGGTAAGACCCAGTGACTCTGCTTCAGCACATATACCCAGAAGTGGAAAGCTGGGTCTCCAGGAGATTTCCGCACACCCGTGGTCAAAGCTGCGTTACTCACAAGAGCTAAAGCGTGGCAGCCAAGTACCCATCCTGATCTAACAGATAAGCAAAAATGTGGTCTGTTCACACATGGAAAATGACTCAGCCTTAGAAAGGAAGGAAATGCACCTGCTACAACTCTGGATGGACCTTGAGAACATCATGCTTGGTGAAATAAACCAGAAATAAAAAGACAAACCCTATAGGATTCCACTTACAGGAGATCCCTAAAGACATCAGGTTCAGGGACGGAAAGGGGAAGGTTGGGCCCAGGGGGCTGGGGGCAGGAATGGGGGGAGTTGTTTAATGGGGACAGAGTTTCAGTCTGGGAAGGTGAGAAAATTCTAGAAATGGATGGTAATGATGATTGTACAGCAATATGGATGTTCTTTTACCCCAAACGGTGCCTTTTAAAATGGTTAAGAGAGGCTCCCGGTTGGCTCATGTGGGTTAGCATCCAGACTCCTGACTTCAGCTCAGGTCATGATCTATCTCACGGTTCATGGGATTGAGTTCCGAGTAGGGCTCAGCGTGGAGCCTGTTGAGATTCTCTTTCTGTCTCTCTCTCTCCCTCTCCCCCCCCTTCCCCCCCCCCCCGCCTCCCTCACACATGCTCTCTCTCAAAATAAAAAAGGAAAAAAAGGGCCAGGATGGCAAGTTTTACAGGAGCCATATTTTACCACAACAAAACAAATGCACGAGGCTAATTACAGAAACACGAAAGGTAACAAAATGGTCAGTGCCAGTTGAAAAAAGCTGAAAAATGATTTTCACCTTTCAAATTAGCAAAGTTATCCGAATGACCAGCCACCAAAGGTCACGAGGAGGTAGGAAAACAGGAGCCTTCTTAACTCTGTAGGCTGATACACGGGCAAGCCACTCACAGAAAGACTTTCAGTAACACGTAACATCGAGAACTCTCTCAGGGCCCCATGTCTCCTGGCGTCAGAGCACGAAGCGGTCAGACACATGCACAACACGGTCACCCCTCAGTTGGGATCTACGAGGCACAAGACATACAGATGTGTGTGTTGCGTGTGTGTAAATAAGTAACACCAGAGGGGGCTGTCTTTGGTCTGCCGAATCTTCCACAAGAAACCCCCCTCCCCCACCTAACCTCACAGGTGCCCAAGGAGACACACAGACAATGGGGGCTGATCTCGGCCAGCACGGGGGACACGGGGCACAGGGACACCGGGACACAGGGCCTCCTCTCCCCACACGTCCCCTGCCGGGGCCGGCAGAGCCAATTCAGAGGACAGCCCCGCACAATCCAGGTGCACTCCGGCCTGGCCCGGGCCCCAGGCGTGCGTACACGGGCCAGTGACGATCTGTGACTCCTGTTCAAAGGCATCCGTGTGGGAAGCCAGACCATCCACCGCCACAAGAGTGGGGACAGGCCAGCATGCTCAAGCAGCAAGGCCACACAGCGATGAGGCGGCAGGTGAGTGACCCGCCAGTCACTGGGTGAGGGCCCTGCAGGCCGGCTCCACTAGGACACAGATGCACACACAGGACATGGAGGTGGCGTCCCGAGGGGCCACGATGAGAGAGGCGCAGGCCAAGTGCATGTGTTAACCTGGGCGCGGACACGGGTGCAGCTGGTTGGCGCCGACATCCCCACTCTTCCGAGCTGCGGCTCCGGGGCTTCGGGGAGCCCTCACTTGCAGCAGGAGCCCCCCGCCACCAAAGCCTTGCTTGTGGTGAAAAAACGACAGCGTGTGCCCTGTAGATGTTACATAAATGCCAGAACCTTCCAGACCACAGAATACTAGAAAATGTGTCCATACATGTGTGCAGAGGCACGCACACGTGCACACACAGGCGCACACATGCACACGTCCCCACAGGCACACTCGTGCACGCACATGCACACAAGCTCACACACATGCCCACACAGGCACACTCTTGCACGCGCACACACAGGCGCGCGCACGTCCCCACAGGCACACTCGTGCATGCACACACGGGGACACAGGCATGCGCACACACATGTGCACGCAAGCACGTACAGAAGACCCCTCAACCACGAGCAACGGTGGCTGCGGACCCTGCAGAGCAAGCGCGCAAGAGCCCCCGAGACAGCAGGGACCCGAGCCCGGGCTGGGTGCCCCTGGCAGGAAGGAGTTCGTATTACTGTCAGGCACACTGATGGCGCCACAGCTGTGACCTGTCGGACTCTGCATACGTCAGGTGATGAAACACTGAACTAGGAAATCAGAAACGTAGCCCCTTGCACAAAAAAAGAGTGACAGGTCGGACGAAACCAAACAAGCAGACGCCGGGAAGTACAGGGCCGGGCATGTGGGCTGCACTCACCAGTGTCGCCGCTCAGGTATAAGCGAGAAACCTCCCGTCCTAACGGGTCATTTTCACACCCCAGGCGCACCCTGCGTCACCCGGTGGGGACAGACGCAACCACCACCGCGGTGCTGGGAGCGACGGGAAGGGATCCGTGTGGCCCTGCCCGGCGCCGCCTTCTCGGAGTTCTGTTCCACGAGGCCAGCAAAGTGTAAGCACACAGCAGAGGCCCAGGCACCCAGGGTGGCTGCCAAGCCTCTGCCATGCCCTGACCCAGCTCCCCATTGTCACCTGCACCCCCTCCCCAGGCCCCTCACATCTGTCTACGGGGCCACACCAGCCACGGTTCCAAAAGCCCGGAGCCATGGGGACAGTAGGCCACACGGGGGGGCTGCGCTGCTGGGTCCCTTCCATGGTCCTCCGCCCTCCAGGGATCCCAGAGAACCAGGACAGGTGCCTCTGTCACAGAGGCTGAGGGGAAACAGATCTACCAAAGAAATCACGATTCAAATATAAACGTTAAAGTGAGAAAATAGAACATCTACACTAGAGGCATCAAGCTCCACCAGGTAATGAAACCCAGGAGGTACGAAAGGTACCAGAGGACCTGCGATGACCGCAGACCCTCTCCAGAGCAGGAGGGCACGTTCTCTCTCCCGTAAACCAGAAAAGGCGCCAATGCCGGCCCCTCAGAACCACCCGGTGGCAGTGAAGGCACAGGGGGCCGGTCCGGCTGGGCCCCTGGGGTGGACATCACACTATGAGGGTGGGGGGGGGAGGGGAGGGGGGTGTGCAGGAGGAGGGGCTTCCTTGTGCATGTTTGGGAAGGAGCCCCCCGGGGTCTTTCAGAGTCCGGAGCCCCCCGGGGCCTCCAGCAGGCATCAGGGACTGAGACGGGAGCTACGGCGACAAGGGGACCCGGACCCGCCGAGCAGGCCCCTCAAGGCTGCCCTGGGCGCCGGCCCGTAGCCCCGGGCCCTCTGTGGTCCCATCAAGATCCTTCCTGACCTCCGCTCCAGGGCCGTGCTTCCTTCTCGGGCCCCAAGTGTCATCCCCGGAGCCCAAGACCATGGCCAGCCCGGGCTCCAGAAACGGAACGCGCCCCGGCTCTCACCGAGCCGCGCCGAGGAGCCCGCGGGCCTACCTTGTGCTTAGAGCTGAAAGGGCTTCCTGAAATGAGACAAAACCCACTAAGGTCAGGCAGGCTGGGCGACACTCACTGCACACGAGAACGTTTTAAAAAAAAAAAAAATCACAGTTTTGATAGTTCTGCAAAAAAAACTTAGCAAATTTACAACAAAACTGTCAAGTAATTAAGGCAAGGCACTTCACACATGAACTTAAACTGCTAATTAAAATCCCCTCGCTTAATTGACTACATTTGCATATCATTCAACTTGGGAGCATCATTTTTTTAATGGCTTGGGCAACCCGGTTGTAACGCCGGGAAGCAGGGAGGCAGCAGGTGAGGCAGAGCCCGCCCCCGCACGGGCTTCCCGGAGGGCCCAGGGGTCCCTCATCCCCCCTCCCCCCGGCGGCTCCTCCCGCAGCCCCAGGCCCCCTCCGGGTGCGAAGGCAGTGAGGTGCCAGCACAGAGATCGCCCATGAGCTGCTCCCGGCTGCCCAGCACCTCTGCCTCAACCTCCCCAGCAGGTTCCAGAACCACACGTGGGCCAAGCGCACCTGTCCATCCCTCCAGGGAGAGGGTTCCCGGCCTCCCCGCGTGTTCACAGAGCGCCAGTCTGGCCACTGGAGGAGCACGGGCCTCGCTGGGGGTGACGGCGGAGTCGGGACAACCACGCTCACCACCCACACACAGGCCCCAGCCAGGCGCAGGCGGTCTCGCTCTGCAGCTGGGGGCCAGGGGCCACTCGGCAGGAGCCCTGAGGCTGAGAGCGCCACCCTCATGAAGGGGAGCTCCCTGTGCCCAGGGGCGCGGCCAGGGCAGCCCCGACATGAGAGCGACGCACAGGCTTCAGCTGACCATGGCGGCTTAGGGACCCAACTGGGCACCATGGGGCCCAGGCCGGAGAGACAGCTGTGGGTCTTTCAAACGGGGGTTTGTGTGTCACTTTCAGCACAGAACCTACAGCAAGACCGCACACCAGTGTCCACGTTCCCCAGAGCTGGGCCACAGTCACTTCCCGTCCTGACAGTCACAGCGTAGCATCGAGCGGATCTGGAAGGATAATGTCAGGCAGACAGAAGCATCCACAGGGATGGGCGCACGGCCTGAAGTGGTGCCCAAACCACGGCTCTGTGGAAGGAGGACCAGAGAGGAACCAGGAGCACCACCGCAAGCACCAGACCACGAACGCCACATGCAAAAGCCACTCCGGCAACAAATCCAGTCGTGGCTTCGCAGAGGCAGCGAGAAGGTCAAGGGCGAAGAGTGAATGCACTCGAGGCAGGGAAGGGAGCACAGCCTGGTGCCCGTCACTGCTGCCCGACCTATGGAGGCCTCCACAGGGGGCTGGGATCACTGAAGGAATACTCAGCTGACAGGGGACAGATGGGGACAGGGCATGAGAAGCTGGCTCTGCTCCCAAGGGAGCGCAGGCCTGGCCCCAAGGAGAGGTACTCTCTGGTCATCCAGCACCGGGCAGCCGGCGGCACAGGGTGGCCGTGCTCACCCGGGCTGTGGGGTGCTGCAGCGCGGGGTTCATGCCCCGCATGTGAAGCAGGACAGATCTTCAGTCCCCCCAAAAACACGCTTCCTCCCCCAACACACTGCCCAGGCCAGAAGAGGAGGGCTCTGGGGAGAACATGCCCCAGGCCCAGGCTCCAGGCAAGTCCCCAGACACCAAGTCACAAGCAAGTGACTCCTGTGAGGATGCAGCGAACGGTTCCTCTGGGGCGGGGAGACAGACAACCCACCACCCAGCAGACACCCCCAGAACACGTGCACCACCCCCACCCGAGCTTCAGATCCAGAAACTGGGACACACGGTGAAGCCACCATTGTGGGACTGTCACCCCCCACCTGCCCCCTCACACGTGGGCTCCGGGGCCAGGTTAGGAGGAAAGGGCCACAGCAGAGCCCCGCTGGCACCTGGGGCCACGGGAACCTGGCTGACCCTCAGGGGCTTCCCCTCTCCTCCCTGCCACCCCACATGCCACAGCAGTGACCCTGCCTCGACCACCCCAGTGGGTCCCCCAGGAAGCCTATTTTCAACAAGAGATGTTTCTTTCAAAGCAGCCGGCAGTGTCGCAGCGGAAGCCGCCTCGAGGCGGGCGGCACGGCCGGGCTCACCCGCGCTGGAGCCGAGGACGCCCTCGCCCACAGCCAGCAGCCCAGCACCCGGTTCACAGCAGGTTCGAAGCGTCTCTGCACAGACACAAGGCACTGCCGTGTCTTCTTGAGGACACAGGACACAGCCAGGACGAACATCGCCTGGGGGACACCACGCTGCTCCTGAGAAACTTCCTCCCTCTCTTCTTCCCTCGCTGTCAAGAGCAGAGCTGCCCAGAAACCTCGACAACTAGTGATTTCATGCCTCTGTGAGTCATTCGAGGAGTATTCACTCCGGGCCCGGAACTGGCGACCCAGCTGTGACCAATGTGCCCCCTCCACGAGCCCAGCAACCACAGACACACAAACCCCAGGCCCACCGCAGCAGGGCAGCCGGGGAACGGGGCCCGCGGGCAGGCCTGACCGCTGCGGGCCGCACACCCCGAGCCAAGCGCGGCACTTCCTGAATCACTACCTGTAGCTACAAAGTCAACAAGTCGTGGCGCTCTCTGCAGCCTCCCTGGTCCCAGCAGGGAGATCGGATGAGACACAGACACCGAGCACCCAGACGATCTCGCTGCCTTCCCGGGCTCTGCCAGGAACCGCTCCTGAAGCCTCCCATCTGCTTCCGCCCACACGAGAGACGCAAGCGTTACCCAAAGGGATGAGAATTTCCAGCAACAGCCAGAGCAGCGCCCGGGACACACACAGCAGGTACCGGGCACCACGGTCACCAGCAGGCCCACACGCAGCCAGAGGGCTCTCTGTCCCCGGCAAGTGCCCTGTCCACTCTGGTTTTCCTTCTAGAAACCTCTCTTATCCCGCAACCATCTCAGTGCAACTTCACACTGGGGTCCGGGTCCTTCATTTTAGTAAACAAGTGGACACGAGCGGTGGTGTGTCCCAGAACCAGAGGGACCCCCACCCCCGGCCCCCCTCCTGGCTCCCACACTGTGACCAGCAAGGCCAATCCACCTTGCCAAGCCTCTGCAGGGAGGTTATCTGAAAAAACAGAAGTTTAATGCAGCAAAACAGGCATCCAGGCTGTCCTCGCTGCTCTGAAAGCAGGGCTCCCCTAGAATCGGACCCTCCATTCACAGAAGAGCTGCATGACAGCTACTGTTCATTCCACACCAGCCCTGCAAACATGCTAGAGGCTTTCTGAGCATGACCCGTTTGCCAACACAAACTGTACCTGGGCTACTGGGGCAGGGGGGGGCAGCCTGAGAGAGCAGGCAGGGCAGGGACCGGGGCTGTGCCTGCACATGCAACAGGGTGGCCACGTATGTAGCCCCCCCCACCCAGGTCCCTACCACCCAAGCCACTTCATTCCCACGGACACCGTTTGTGGGTCTAACCCAACACCATCCGAAACCCTCTTCAGACCACGCAAGGCCATGCAGGGAGGAGCCGCCCGCCACACACCACCCCACACCCCCAGGAAACGACTTCCTGTCCCTTCACTGAGCCTCTGATCCGCCCCCCACATCTGAGACGGTCAATAAACTGAAAGTAGGGAGGAACGGGCATGGTCCCCAGGCCCCGCCCCGGCTCCATCCCAGCTGCCCTTGCCCTCTGCCTGGTACCCCATTTCCCCAGGGACAGTGAGCCTGGAGGGCAAGGGCCTGGGCAAGAACGGAGGCCTCGCTCACCCCCCCGCCCCCCCGGCTCTCATGGACCTTAAGGAAATAATTCAGCCTCTATATTTTGACTCAAAACAAAGAAACTTTTTAAAAACATTTCAGTTGAAACTTGCATAATTCTTCCAGTGGAGAAATCCTCCCTGACTTTCGCAATCCTTAGAAAGAGACACATTATTGCTGCTTGTGTAACAGTCTCCGGGCTGCGAAGAGTCCGGCCGCCGGCCTGGGCCACCTCCCGCGGGTCACCTCCTGCCAGACGGCCAGGGCTGGCCCCAGAAAGCACCGCCTCCCCCAGCTCCCCGGCGGCCAGGGGTGCAGGGTGCGGCTCCGCCACACCCCCCCCCAGACTTCCGCCCGCGCGGGCCTGTCTGCCCTCACCCAACATCTCAGACAGACATTACACAAACCGGCTGCAGGGAAGGTTGAGAAATGGAGACGCCAAGAGTCAATGACCCTAATCTCACGGCCCCGGCTGACGGACGGATGGACAGACCCTGGTGAGGCAGCAGGGACAGAGGCAAAGGTCACTCAATGACCCTGCCACCCCAGGGGAGCTGCCGCCCTGGGGAGACCCCAGAAGCTGGGGGGCCCAGCCCAGCTCCACAGGGGGATCTTGGAAACTGGCAGGATGGCGGACAGGCAGGCAAACAGACAGACAGAAGGGCGGGCAGCCCACACCTGGAGAACCATCTAGACATGCCTCTGCTCACTCAGACAGGCGGAGGCACCCAGCCAGTCCTTCAGCCCCCCCTCACTCCTTCAAGGCCAGCTACCTGGCACAGGGGGCGGACAGAGGCCTCGTTCGAGCTGCACCTCCTCCGCTGGAGACGACTCCCCAGCCTTCACTCTGGCACACCCCGCCTTCCGCATGGGGGGGCCAAGGCCCGGCCAGGAATCTCGCCTCAGGGCGTCACCTGAGCCAGCACCCACCTTCGCAACCACACGTCTGCAGCCAGGAAACCACCACGGAACCCCCCAAAAACCTAGAGCAAAACAAGTGGACGAAGGGACGACTCTGACGCTGTCTCTGTCCTCATAGCAGATCGCGTCGGAAGCACAGCACCCCGTTCAAGGGAGGCCCAGAGGAAGCGTGCGGGTCAGAATCTGTTCCAGCCTCGCGACGCTCTCTTCACGCCATTCCTTCCTGTGGTAACGTCATCTTAGGTAAGAACCAGACACACCTCTCCAGAGGAGGGTCCACAGGCCAAGATCCTCTTCCTGGCCTGTGGACCCAAGAGGCGCATTCGCTCCCAAGAAGGCCCACAAGATCGGCGCCCCCCCCCCCCCCAGCTGCTGGCTGGGCCCTGCCTGGAGGAAGCACGTCCTCTGACTGGGAAAGAGCTGCAGGTGACACGAGGAAAGCTGTCCCAACACCAGGAATCGAGACAGATGCAGTCATGGACACTTACACCACACGCCAGGGGGCCACCAGCCTGCGGGCCCCTGGAGCACACCGACCCCCACAAAGGCAAGCCTACAAAAGGAACCCCTCTGAGAACCCGGCTGTCTGAAGGACGGACAGACGGACAGACAAGCAGTACAAACCAGGCTCTCCGATCTGAAAACTGGGACCCGGAAGCACAGAGAGCATCTCCAAGGGGCCCGTTTCTCAAGCACACAAGTCCAGACCCTGTCCAGGGCCCAGGGAGGCAGCGCACCGCCCCACGGTCGGCCCAAAAGGGACGCACCTGGTTACCAGCGAGGAGGCGTCCTGAGGGCCGAGAAGCCAGGCCCCCAGCGGCAGACGAGCCGGCAGCACTGACATGCTCCTCTGCGACAGCAACCGGTGCTGCTGAACAACTGCGCCAATTCAGTCCAAACACCATCAGACAAGCCCAAGAAAAAGAACAGAGCCCCCCACCTGGGCAGAAGAGGGCAAGGGTGCAGAGGGCGCCAACGTCCCCATCTCCTTGCCGCGTGTTCCTGCAGCAGCAACATGACACGTGCCTCCCCCCCCCCCCCCCCCCCGCTGGAAACCTAAACACCCTAGAGCGATAAAACATCCCCAGTCACACCGCTTCCTACAGCCCCATCTCATACACGGGAAAACAGGGGACCTACGGGGGTTAGGCCAACTGGCTGGAGGTCACGAATCAGGAGACAGGAGCGAGGCTGCGGGAGCCGCCCCCTGAGGTCCCACAGCCAGGCCGGCCCCCCCACAGGGCACCCGGGGCAGCCCAGGGGGGGTGGGGGGATGCCTAGGAGGTGGCTCCCCACGGCCATGCCACGGCACTTTCTGCGGGCCCCGGTGACACGAAGGGGCATCCCTGAGGCCTGACAACCGCACATGCAGACGGGCCGCCTTCACAGGGTTTCCAGGCTTGAGGCCGGAGCCCCACCCCGCACTCCGTTCCGCGCCGGGGCAACCACAGGCGACCCGCCAGGGCCAGGCTTCAGGCAAAGCAGCGTGGGCAAAGGTAAGCTGGTCTCCAAGACAGACAGACAGACACACACACGCACACACCCCCCCTGAGACTGGCAGCCCTCCTGGCACTGAGGGCAGAATGGTGCCGAGTCTCCGGCTGGCAGGGCAGCTGAGCGGCCCCTGAGCCCCATGAGACAGGAACGTGCCTCGGCTCCCACTGCCTCACCGGAACCCAGGGCCCCGGGGGAGTCGTGTCCCCCACAGAGAACAATTCTAGCACGTTCTTTGTTCCCTGCTGTCCTCATCCTTGGTCAAAAATACTAAACTAAACTATAAAATAATTGAAAAAATCAAAATACATTCCACCAATAAGCTGTCAAAGGCGGTCACAAGGAGCGACGAGAGCCAGGCGGGGCACGGGGGAGGGGGTGTCTTCTCAGGCAGCTCCTCCACAGCAAGTGGGGTCTAGGCAGCTGGGGGGGGGTCCCATCCGTCCCTGAGGCTGAGACCCTCCTCACGTGGTGCCCTCGGCACACAGACAGACGAGCACACGGCTCCGCTGAGAGATTTAAAGAGGAAGACACACCCCAGGACTCCCAACTGCGTGGACGCAGAGCCAAAAGGCAGCAGGCAGAGCCCCAAGAACAGGACGGGCAGAAGCCGCCGCCGGGAAGAGCGCGCCACGAGGTGCCAGAGCCAGCACGGGAGCGCGGGGACGAATGCCCAGCCGCCACCGCACAGGACAGCGCGGGCACACGCACACCTGGAGGCCCCACCCACTTCCAATAAGCAGGTCCCCCTCGCCGCTTGGGAAATGCTCGTTTGATCGGCACGCGAGGTCGGGAGCAGCGTCAGGAAAAGCACGGAGGGAGAAAGGGCGCAGACCATCTGTCGAACAGGCCACAGCAGAAACAGGCTCACGCCTCGGCTCCACGGACGGCGGCCTCCTCCCCAGGGAGCGCGCCCGCCGGCAGCCCGGGCTGGGCCTTCCCTGAGCCTGGGGACGGCCGCGCCCAGAAGCACAGGGCCGGCTACAAGGGACCCTGGGACCGGTCCGTAGCGGTGACAAAGGTTGGCCCCGGCGAGCCCCCCCATCCCCGGACACGACACAGGCACACCCCGCCAGACAAGGCCCTCCGCCACTCGCTCTGGAGGTGCGGGACCTGCCACGCTACCACAGGCCCGCACACGGGACTCCCCCAGGCCCCACCGGCCGTGGAAGGAACAGGCCCCCCCCCCAAAGAAAAGCCCCCGGTTCACCCGGGGCACCCCTCGCGCCACCCATCCCCGACTCCTCTGAAATCAAGGGGTCAGAGCGGCCTCTCCCGCAAGCACCCTCCCCGACTCAGAGCTTCCCTTGCGTACAACCCCTGCCCCGCGGTCTGTGGACAGCTGCCACCTGGGCACTTGCATAGCTGAGGGCAGAAATGCCACCCAACGCTCGTGCACGTGCGTGCGCGCCCACGGCAGCCCTCTCTGAGCACGGGCAACAGGCCCCTACATCGCCAGCCCCTCCTCTGCTCACCGAGACTCTGACACTCCACTGGAGGGGCGCCCAGAGAAAACTGGGCGGGAGCATCTATTCACAGATTTAGAAAAAAAAAAAGTTTGATGCAATAGCTGAATTAATTAGGCCTCCTAAGAATAGCTGAGCCAATGCAGCATTCTGTGTGTGCAATTTAATAAGCCTGGATATTTAAAAGAAAAGTTACAAATACCTGGGGAGGGGAGGGCAGCAGGGAGAGCTGGGGAGAACCCCAGTGAATGGTTTGGCGTCTGGCAGCCCCGGAGCTGCCCGGCCGGATCAGAGACCCTCTGCCGCCGGGCAGACAACAGAGCCCCGGCCAGTGGCCTCCCCCGCCCTTCAGCGTTTCAGAGAGGGAGACAAGGAAACGGGCGTGTCCAAAACAAATCGTGGGCCACGAGCTACTCCCACTCAGGGCCCCAGGTGCCCGCTGACCAGGTCCCAAGCCCAGGGCCAAGTGGCCCTTGCCATCACACGGGGGACTCAGGGATTCACACCCTGGCATGCCCACGGAAATGCAGAGAGCTGGAGTCGCCGAGTCTCGGCCCCCTGCCACCACGGCCTGGACACCTGGCTTCATTTCTGAATCTGTCTCCCAAGACTTCAAGGCACAAACAGACACTGCTTGGCCCACTTCTGTCTGCCGAGGACCGTGGGCAGGCAGCCCTCTGTCTGGGAGCCTGGGAGCCCACTCGGTCTAGACGCCTCCTCAGGGCCCCAAGGAAGGCCTAGGCCTGAGGCTGCAGCCTGGCCCGGCCCAGACCTAACTTCCCAGGAGTTGGGACAAGAGCATCTGAGTCTGAAGCCTGGCCTTTGCGGCCCGTCCAGGCAATGGCTGTGGGCCTCAGGAAGGCTTCTCTACCCGCCAGGCTAGACCGCAGAACACTGGGACCCCCCCCCACCCCACCCCCACCCCCCCACTCCTAGCAAGCTGCCTCATCACAGGGATCGAGCACAAGGCCCTTCCTATGTGGCCGTCGATGGGGACACAGACGCCACCCTGAATTTCCGTAAAAACAAACCCCGAGACAAGTCGCGGCCTGTAGAGACAGAGCCCCTGCTTGGCTCAGGACGCGCCCCCAGCCTTCCCCCGGCCCCGGCCCGCCCAGCTCCCAGGCCCTGGGGCCCAGTGCACCCAGCCTCTCCCACAGCCAGCAGGGACACTCACCCGGGGCACCCGCCGCTTGTACTTGTTGCCATAGTCAAACTTCTCCTTCACGTCGTCCAGGCAGCGGCCGAGGCGCGCCTGCTCCTCCTTGCCTGTGTAGTCCTGGCTCAGCAGGATGTAGGCCCGCCAGTTGGCTGAGTCGAAGCCCCAGTGGCAGGTCCGGTTCTCCAGCGCCTTGTGTGAGTGCACCACGAACTTGTGCGGCGGGTACATGAGGCGGCAGTCGAGGCACTGGATGCAGGCGGCACTCGGGCTGCTGTAGAGCTCGGGCACCAGCAACCCCTTGCACTTGCCGAAGCACTCGTGGTACACACGCACGCTGCGCTCGCTGAGCTCCAGGCCCAGCGCCAGGCTGGCGGCCAGCTCCTTCTTGCAGGGCGGCGGGTAGGCGCCGCCGTACAGCAGCGCGTTGCACAGGCGCTCGGCGTCCGTCTTGGTGATGAGCCCGCACGAGGGCGCCGAGAAGGGCAGGATGCCCATGACTTTGAGGATCTCCAGCTGGTCCGCCGTGCAGCGCGAGCAATAGATGTGCAGCTCGTCGCACACCGAGTTGATCTGCTGCAGCGAGAAGTCGCGCAGCACCGAGTTGAGGATCTGCGGCAGGCACAGGCGCTTCTCGCCGCCCACCACGAAGCACGAGATGGTCTCGCCCTCCAGCACGGTCTCGCAGCGCTCGGTGGAGCGGTCGGATGGCATGAAGAAAGGCCCGGGGAGCACGGGCGGCGGCGGCTGGATGGCTGGCAGGTGCAGCACGGGCGGCGGCTCGGCGGCCGCGGGGACCGGCGCGGGCACCGCAGCCGCGCTCGCCTCCTTGGCGCTCTCCTTCTTGTAGGCCTCCTGCGCCCAGCGCGCCGAGAAGGCGGCCGGGCCGCCCAGCGAGCTCATGGAGCTCAAGTGGAACTGCTCCAGCGTCTTCTGCAGCCCCGGGTGCGGCTGGAAACCGCCGCGGCCGCCGGCCGCCGCCTCCATGGTGCGCTCCGGCTCCCCGGGCCGCTCCCGCTCCCGCGCGCCCGGGCCCCCGCGGCCCCCGCCGCCGCCCCGGGCGCCCCGGCGGCGCCCCCGGCCCCGGCCCCGGCCCCCCCCCGCCGCCGCCGCCGCCGGCTCCCGACCGATCACGGCCGCGGCCTCGGCCTCGCCCGTGGGCGCGAAGGGGTAGGCGGGCGGGGCGAAGGGGTCCCGCCGCTGGAGCCCGCCGCCGCCCGGGCCCGGCGCCACATCCACGCGCCCCGCGCCCCGCCCGCCGCCGCCGCCGCCGCCGCCCGGGCCCCCCGCGCGCCCCCCGCGCGCCCCCCGGGCCCTAGGCGCGGGGCATGACCCTGCGCGCGCCGCCAACGCCAACGCCAACGCTCGCGGGCCCGGGGCTCGCGGGGGGCGCGCGGGCAGGTGCCGGCGCCGCGAGGCGCGAATCGCCGCGGCGGCCGAGGCCGAGGGGCCCGGGAGGAGCGGGGGCGCGGGCGCGGGGCCCGCCGGGCCGTCCTCGCGCGGCGCGCCGCCGCCGCCCCGCTCCTCCCACCGCGCGGCGCCCGCCCGGCTCGTCCCGGCGGCGCTGGCCGGCCGCGTCGCGCCCGCCGCCGGCCGCCCCGGCCCGGCCCGGCCCGCCCCGCCGCCCGCGCCCGGCTCCGCGGCCCGCCCGCCCGCCTGCGCGCGCGCGGCTTCCGGGGCGGCGGGAGCGCCTGTGGCGGCGGCCCTCAGAGCGCGGCGGCGGCGGCGGCGGCGGCGCGGGGCTCGACGCACATCCTCCCGGCGGCTCGCTCCGGCTCGGACTGAGCGCCGAGCGCTGAGCTCACGCCGCCGCCCCGCCCCGCGCCGCCCCGCCCCGCGCCGCCGCCGCCCCGCCCCTCGCGCCGTCTGGAGCCGCGCGTCCGCCTCAGCCGAGCGCCGGCCAGGAATGCGACCGCCTCCCGGCCCGGCTCTTCCAAGAACGCGCTCTCCCCCCGCCGCCACCCCGCCCGGGCTCGGGCCTGCTCGGCCGCGTTCGGGCCCGTCCGCCGGGGACTCGGCTCCGCTCGGCCCCGCCCGCCCGGGACTCGGCCTCGCTCGGCCCCCCCCCTCGGCCCCCCCTCGGCCCCGCTCGGCCCCGCCCTCCGGAAGGGCGCTCGGCGGGGGCAGCGGCGGCGCCCGGGGCCCCCCTTCCGGCCGAGGCCGCTTCCTGCGCCGCTGGGAAGGCGCCGGTTCCGCCGCCGACACCGCCGCCGCCGCCGGGGCTCCGAAACCCACACGCGGCCCCCACCACAACCGCAGACTCGCGGAGGGGCAGGCAGGTCGGGTCGGCGCAGCCTCCACCGCTCGCCACGCGTCCCGTCCACGGGGACCCCACATACGACACGGGCCCCACAGAGTGACGGGGGCGCCTCGTGGGTTACTCCACGTTAGGGCTGCCACACCCGAGGGAGCCCACCCAGGAGACACACAGTGCAGCGCGGCCCAGCACGCCCCCTGCCCGCGCCCCCTGGGTGACTGACCGGCTGAGCCGACCACCCCACGACCCTGCACCCTGGTCGCGTCCCAGCCAACAGCTTCGCCTCCCACGGGTCCCAGTGCAGACCTGCCTGCTCCGCGGGCCGGGGGCTTTGTGCCTCTGGACAGCCCCGACGGACAGCCCCGCGCCCGGGGAGCCCTGCCCTCCGCCCACCCGCCAGGCCCCGGTCCGCCCTCGGCAGGCGGCCCCCCACCCTGACTGCAAAGCCCCTCACACGTCTGGAGGGCGCCTGGGGCAGCCCCAGGAGACACCTCGCTCAGTGTCCTTCCACAGACTGGCTGTCGAGGGGCAGAGACAAACCAGAAAGTGCAGGACAGAAGAACACCAGGGGCACAGAGTCGGACAGGCTGGCTAGGTGGCCCCCAGAGGAGGTGGCGCCTTAGCGGAGGCCTAGAGAGTAGGCACTGGAAATCAAGGTGGCCCCCAGAGGAGGTGGCGCCTTAGCGGAGGCCTAGAGAGTAGGCACTGGAAATCAAGGTGGCCCCCAGAGAAGGTGGCGCCTTAGCGGAGGCCTAGAGAGTAGGCACTGGAAATCAAAGGGACGGCTCTGTCTGTGCTCGGCCCCCGTGCAGGACGGTCCAGCCACAGGACAAGGGCACCCAAGCCAACCTGGGCGCTGGGTGACATATGAGGGCCATGCCCGCTCCAGCCTGAGTGACCTTCAGTTAACTTCAGCTTGTCACCTGCTCCCACCTCCCCAGTGGAGTCTGAAAGTGGCCCCAGTCCAGCGCTCCTGGGGGTGGCACCTGCCCTGGGGGCCCGGCCAGGCATCCCTGTGGCCCCTGTCACCCCTGAGGTGCCAGCAGGTGTCTGGAGGTGCAACTAGGATGGGCGGCACAGGGGGACAGACACCCAGGAGGGGCTTGAGATTCAGAGTGCGGTGGCCCCAAATCTGGAAACCCGATCGCTCCCCTCCCTGGACACGAGCCCCCCCACCCCCAACCTCGCCTGTGTCCTAGGGCTGTCCCTCCCGCCCTTCCGTCGGGTTCCCCCAGCAGCAGAGCCCCAATAGGACGCTGCTCTACGTGTGCAAACATACAACTGCAATGGACTATTTCAAAAACAAAAGGCACCTCTTACTTGTTTGGGGATGTCATTTTCTTGGTCCGCGTTGGGACCAAAAACGTTTCCATTGCACCCAAGAGGGTTCGTCCCTTCCGTGTGGATTTGAATTCTCTGCAGCTCAGGCAACCTGTAATCCAAAGGAGGTGGTCGGGGCACCAGAGGGCTGGCCGGGGAGGGTTTCCAGCAAAGTACAGTCTCTCCTGTTCTTTTGGCCAAGCAAACACCCCCACAGGGGCCCTGAGCCCATGGTCCCCTTGATGGGCAGTGCCCAGATCCAATGGACCATTTCCCTACATCCTCTGACTTTGCACGCATCTGGGAAGGAGTCCCGGGAAGGGGTCCCAAGAAGGGGCCGGGCAGGGAGGAACCAACATTTTTCCCTTCAGGTGAAGGGCCCTGAGAAGCAGGAAAGGCCTGAGCTGCCTCTTAAACAACCCCTCCTTGGACTTCACAGCCTGAAAGATGTTGGAGTTTCAGGGGCAGCCGAGCCCACCTCACCCACCGCGGGCCAGGCCAGCCATACCCAGACAGAGCCGACCAGGCCCCCCGTCTTCTCCCTGACCCAGTGGGGGCTTCTCAGCCCGCTGGCCTTTCTCCCTCTACCCCACCCCTGCAGCTGGACGGCGGGGTGGCTCACACCTCCCCCCGTCCCCCTGCTGCTGGCCAGGAACGAAGCTGGCACGTAGAAGGTCCAGGCCACAGGCACAGCCACAGCAGAGAGTGGGGCCCCACTACACCTGCGCCCCCTTCCCAGCTCACTCTCTGGCCAGTAGGTGTGGGCAACGGGTCGTGTGTGTTCCTATCTTTGGGGCTTGTACCCGCAGGCCCAGAGCGGAGGGCTGGGACCGACACGGAAGGAGAGCAAGTTCTGCCACGTGGCTTCCCTCTCCTGTGGAGACACTGGCGAAGCAGAGCAGCAACACTATTTGGGTCCCAACGAGGCCTTGAGTGGCTGGGGGCTGGCCTTGGAGCCAGCAGGTTCAGGGTCAGAGGTGAGGGCGTGGGCAGTTATGGCAGCGCTCACGGGCCCAACTGGGGAAAAGGGCTGGGAGATTCAAGGCAGCAGCCTTGACGAAGAGACTCCAACGGACCGCTCCCCACCTGCCCGAGTGGACCAGCACCGACCTCCCCAGCTCCCACCTGCTTCCTGCTCCCTGGGAAGTGGAAGAAAACACCTGGTGGCAGCCAGGCACAAACTGCCATTGTTAAGAAAGTGCTACGATGCCGTTTTCAAACCTCAAATTTGATGGGGCACCTCGGTGGCGCAGTAGGCTGAGCATCCAGCTCTCATTTCAGCTCAGGTCATGATCCCAGGGTTGTGGGATCAAGCCCTGCATGGAGCTCTGCGCTGAGAACTCCGATCCTGCTTGGGATTCTTTCTCTCCTCCCACCTTTACCCCTCCCCTGCTCAAGCTCACTCTTCTCTCTGTCTCTCAAAATTAATAAATTAAAAAAAAAAGTTTTAACACGGAGAGATCTGGGGCGCCTGGGTGGCTCAGTCGGTTAAGCATCTGACTCTGTCTGAGCTCAGGTCTTGATCCCACAGTTCGTGAGTTCCAGCTGCAGGTCAGGCTGTGTGCTGACAGCGCAGAGCCTGCTTGAGATTCTGTTTCCCTCTCTCTGCCCCTCCCCACACTCTCTCAAAAATAAATAAACATTTTTTAAATTTGGAGAGGGATAAATGAATCATGTGTGTTGAATTGGAATTAGCAACACTCGCATGAACCCATAAGTCGCAGTGTTTATAAACAAAGAGAAAAATTGTAGATGTAATCGTGTGTTGGTACAAACGTCCATAGAATTCGTAGCTCTGTCTAGTGAGAGGGCCTGAGAGGAGCAGCATCCTGACGGCAGCGAGCGCACTGAGACCCCACGTCCTGGTTTCTAACTTCCGTCCTCCTTAGGAGACTTCTTTGGCAAGATGGCCGGTCTCAGGGCTCGGGCAGGGAGAGCACACTGGGGCACCTCCCTGTGCTGGAAGCGCTGGAGGGTTCACAGCACAACAGGGACGTGTTGAAAGGACGTCACTAGCTTGAAGGGACCCCCCACTGGCAAATCGGAGGTCACAATTACAGTCATGAGTTACAATCACGGAATAAAATGGGAAACCGCAAGTCCACGCATATTCGGATCCTTATTAGAATAAATTATTTGGAAGTGGAAAGTTTGATGAGAAATAGGCAATCTGCCTGGTTTTAAAGTTCCTCACGCAAGGTTCCCATAATCGCTAAGGGAAGAAGAGTGAGTCCCCAGGGGAGGTGCGGGCAGACGCCACCGTAGCCAATCTAATTGGACACCATCACTCATTGGCTCAGTCGTAGTCCTGCACCACTGACGGGGGGACGGGCAGACCACACGGCAGTTCTGTGACTCTCCTGCCGAGGAAGCACAGCCTGGCTCTGATCACGAGGGAAACTCAGACATCCACACGGAGGCTCTACACACGGAAGGACAGGCCCAGAACCCTTAAAGGTGTCGGGGTCTCAGCTGTCAGGGAGAGGCCCAGGAATGTCCTGGATCTTCAGAGACTAAGAAATGACGGCACAGTGTGATGTGTGGCCTTGGGTTGCGTCCCGTTGCTACAAAGGACAGTTTGGGGACAACCTGAAAGTCTCGGATGTGGTCTCAAACCAGATGGCGGCGACCCTGCTTTGGACGAGGTGCTGCAGTTACGCCAGAGAACGGCCTGTTCAGATGCGTGATAGAGCCCTAGGTCAGCAATTAATTCGCAGATGCTCCAGGGAGAGGTCCTGTACCTTCCTTACAACTCTTCTGTAAGTTTAAGATGGTTAGAAAACACAGAATGTATTTTTAACAATGTTATGGGAAGGATGCATAAATTCTGATTTACCCTTAGCTTGAGCTGCCCAGCGGAGCGGGCTCTAGCCTGAGGCAGCCGAAAGCCTTACCACTGTGCCTGTGGGGTGAGGCCTGCGGGAACACTAGCACACCGAGAGCATCTGCCGCACCTTCAAACAAGAGGGCAGAGGAGCGGGCCCCCTTCCCGGTGTAACACAAGTGTATGCCAGAGAACAGAGGCATGCTTTTTAAATGTTCTGTGAAAATGCACAGGGAAGGAAGTTCTGCAGAGCTGGAAACACTGGAACATGAACCATAGTGGTGAGCAGTGTGGAGGCCAAGCAGCCTACATGAGGTCTGGAGCTGACCTCATACCTACTGTGAGCTGAGAGTTCAGGCCAGCGTGGGACAGAGTGGAGGCCACAGGCCTTTCTGAAATGGGAGTTGAAACCAGTCATGATAACACAAGAAGGGGCTGTCCACTCGATGAAGGAGACTTGGAGACTCTGCCCACCAGCCTGGAGGTGGAGCTTAGAGAGCAACCACCCCAGACCAGGACAGGACAGAGAGTTCTAGGAAAATGCAGAACCGATAGAATATAGGACGCATTCTACTAGACCAAAAACCATATGGAATGCCTGTCGGAAGATGTAGGAGGGACTAGCTATATGTACAGAGGAAACTCAGCAGGTGAAAACATAAAGGCAAATATTAACTCCAGGAAAAACAAAGAAAAAGATGTAAGCAGAGTTCACTACTGGGCTCAGCAGTGAATATTATTTACATAATTATAATAGTGCAAACAACAATAACCAAAAATTATGAAATGGCTCACTTGGGAAGATGAAAAAAAAAAAGAGAGGCAGCTGAGGGTACTGGTGAGAGCTCCTCCAGTGACATCTCATAATGTCTAAATCTGGTTTTAAAAAAAGCAAGAGCGTGTAATTTAAAAATGTGGAGAAAAATCAGGCAGGAAACAGCTGAAAGAATTGAGAAAGGCCGATACCAGGCCATTGGACCCAAGGTCCAGAGTGGGGCTCAGGGACATTGTTGAAAGTGGCCTAACCTTTTGGGTTCTTTCTGTTCCTTTTTTCTATATATCTGTCTTTCTTTGGTAAGAATTAAAACAAACAAACCAGGGCCCTAAACTGAAAATAAATAACAAAGGAAAATGAATTCCCACCATAAAATGCCACAGTTTGGGACATTAGAAAACAAACTTTGAATAGGTCATTGATTAGAAAAGGAATTAAAATGGAATCACAAAATGTTTTAAAGTGAAATGATAATGAAAACAGTCAGTCAAAATTCCTAGATGCAGCTGACGTGGTACTTAGATTTTTATAGCCTTCAGTTCCTATATCAGAAAACAAGATAGTGGTTTTTGCCGAGCGAGGAAACTATAGATATTTTTAATTTCTTCTTTGTGCTGACCTGCACTTTCTGGTTTTCCAAAGAAGCTGCTTTTGGTTTTGTTGACCTTCCCTATTGTTTCTTCTGGACCATTATGGCCAGGAAGGACCCCCCACCCCCACCCCACCGACCGCCATTCCCCATAGGAGCTTCTGTGGGGTCAGCCTTGTGGCCCATCCAAGAACTCTTCATTGCACGTGACTGAGAAGGTGTGTCTGCTTTCCCTGGGATGGTCAGGGGTGAGGGTCCCAGCATCCAGTATGCAGTTAAGACCTGCCGAATGGGGGTCAACAAGGTGACGCCTGGGAAGTTGAGCAGGGCACCTGACCATGGGAC
Source organism: Hyaena hyaena (assembly GCF_003009895.1). Taxonomy (NCBI): domain Eukaryota; kingdom Metazoa; phylum Chordata; class Mammalia; order Carnivora; family Hyaenidae; genus Hyaena; species Hyaena hyaena. The sequence goes on from NW_024080942.1 coordinate 1,065,384, forward strand.
ATGGGAGTCCCACTCTGGCTGCCACTGGGAATGAGGGCTGAGCCCAGTACACGGCCGCAGTGGCTCACTGCCTCCCCCTCCCCCACATCCTGCTCGTCTCCCTCTGTGGGCAGCACCCCCACGCGCTGGCCCCCCGCCCAGGGACTGCCTTTGTCTTCCTCGAGGTGGGCCCCTTGCCCCCACCAAACACCCGCCCCATGGCCCCATGGCACCGCCGGCTTGGCAGCCCCCCGCCCGGGCAGGCCTGGTCTCAGCTGCTGAATGAAGCTGGATGGGACAGCACTGTTGCTGCCCGGCCCCTGGGAGCCGCGGAGCTGGGTGTCCTGCCTGTGGGCCCACACCCAGGGTGGGAGGAGGTCTGGCCCAGGCCCCAGGCCCCAGGTTGGAGAGGCCAAGCTGGCTCTGGACCCCTTCCTCTGGGAGAAACAGCCCGGCCAGCACAGAGCCCATTGGACATGGAGGAGCAGCGGCAGGAAAGATGAGTTAGGGATGTGGGACAGGATGGGACGGTCGCAAAGCGACCCCCTCACCACACCCCCAACAGGGGCTTTGAGGCCTGCTGGCATGCTCGGGGGGTGTGTCCTCAGCTGGTGGGGCCCTCTGGAGAGGACTCAGCCTGGAGGAGGGCAGAGAGAGCCCGTGTGGGCGCTCTGCCCTGCGGCCCCCCCCCCCCCCGCCTGCAGGACCCTGTCCCCCGAAGCATCCTGTGCTGCTCTGGAATGTACACCTTGCTGGGCATGGCCTGCCCGGGGCTCTGGCCATACCCCACCGATCACAGGGTGGCCGCCTCCTGCCTGTGCCCTGCAGCCCTGGGCCAGCTGGGGCCCCACGGTCACAGCGCGTGTCCTCCGTGTAAGCCACGGGGGGTGGGGGGGACCGCGCTGCGGGGCGGAGGTGAAGTCAGGGCCGGGCCGGGGCCTGGACGTCACCAGCGTCCTTCCAAGACCTGCCCCCACCCCCACCTCGTTGCCCTGCAGACACTGCTGGGTGGCCACCGGGTGGGCTCGGGGGACCGATGGGGGCAGGAAGGACGGGTTCTTGCCCGCATGGTTTCCCACCAGCACCTTCCAAAGACGGTCCTCCAGGGCTGCCGCTCCCAACGGCAGGCCCACGTGGCCAGACCAAGTGGGATCTGGGTGCCCGAGGCCGCGCACACGTCCCTTCGGGGCACCGAGGGCAGCGGTGCCATGGCCCTCCTGTCAGAGCAGAACACAGCAAGGCTCGGGTGCCCCCAACCCGCCAGGGCAGCGTGGGGTAAGCAGGGGGGGCGTGCCGCGGGGTTCGGACAGGCAGGTGGTGGTGAGGTGGCAGGAGGGCCCCAGTGAGTGGTCCCAGCATCCGGGGAGGGGCCGCAGGGGGCCCCTCCATGCGGGCCCACCCCCCCGGATAGCCATTAACCCCTCAGCGGCTGGGTTCCCTTCCATTATGGAGACAGGGCCCCACGTGCTGGGCCCCCACACGCACAGTAGGCGCCCCCTCTCCCCTGGATCCGCCCGTCCCCACAGCACCGGGACACAGCCCCATCTCCCCTCCCTGGGCCCTCAGCCCCTCCGGCGGCCGCCGTTGGGTGCTTCCAGCCGCGGGCCCTGGGCTGCTGGCTCCTCCTGGGACCTCCTACGCCCTCCCCCCGGGCCCTGCGGTGAGACTCCCCTTGCCCGGTGCCTCTGCTTGTCGCCCACCCCTTCCCTGCCAGGGGCCCTGTCACGCGAGCAGCGAGCGGTGAGTGGACAGACTGTCACTAAATCTTGGTGAACTGACTGACACCTGACAGAGGTCTGCGGAGGCACGACGGCCCGGCCCGGCCGCTGGTCTGGCCAGGTGTCGCCAGGTGCTCCCTCTTGGCTGAGAGGCACTGCCCTAATGGCCCCCAAACTGCGGCGGCCTTCAGGCCTCTACCCCTCTGGGCCCCAGGGAGCCTCTCCAGGAGACACAGCGGCCAGGCTGAGTTAGGGTTTAGCCTTCTGCAGGGGAGGTGAGAGGGGGCGCCGCACCGCCGGAGGCGAGGGGCCCCGGGAGGGGGGCCCTGGCAGGGAAGGGAGCAAGGGAACGGCCCTCAGAGCCCGCAGCCCAAGACGAGAAGGGCGGCCGGCGCCCCAGCTCCGAGGCTCCCCGAGCGCTCCCTACGGGGTTTGAGACGACTTAGGAGGGTTCTGTCGGCACCCGGCCGGTTGGGGGAGTATGGCCCGCACCCCAGGCCTGGCCACGGCCCCCGGGCCCTCAGGTCTGTCATCTGCGGCTCCGTGACCCAGGGCCCCGGGCCCCTCTCTCCTGGAGGCAAGGCCGCAGCCTCCCCTCCCTGAAAACTGTAAACCGTAAACCAGAGCCACACTGGCTCCCCGCGCAGGCCCCCTCCCGCCCTCCTGGCGTCCTTCCTGGCAGGCCTGCGAGTGAGCTCACTCATTACATAAGGCATGTGAGCTATTTCTTGGGGGAATGAGCTCCCCCTGCACGGGGCTCCATTTCCCCTCTCCAGCTCCAACCACCAGCCACCACAAGCCAAGGGGGTCTGGGCCTGAGAGGCAAGACCCCCATGTGCCCAGGGCCCCCTCACCCTGTGCAGGGGGAGGGGCTGCTCAGCCCAGGTCCCAGCCCCCACCCCGCCAGGAACGTGCGCGTCTTGGGCAGAGGAGAGACCGAAAGTCCGCCCGGAGCTGCACCCCGGAGGGCAGTGGGCAGCAACCCAGCCCCAACCAGGCCTCGGGAATAACGGGGGGTCTCCAGGGCATCACTGGTGGCTGTCACTCACAGCCCTTGCTCCCAGGATGGGCTCAGGCTTTCTTCTCTCTGGATTGGGGGTCGCTCTCGCTGGCACCCCCCCAGCTGGTGCTCTTGGCTCCTCCGAGGACACCTGGGTCATCCAAGGGCCCCAAGCCCAGTGACATTTCAGCCAGGACTTGTGCTCCGCGGAGGAGCAGCAACGGGGTTTCACTTTGGTCAGAACAGAGGACCGTGTGCAGGACCCGGGGGAGGGGAGCTCCCCGCAGGGCAACCGTGTTGCCTGGAGGTGGGCACCAGCCCCGGGAGCCCTGGCGGCTGCAGGGAGGGGGTCTTCCCAGGCCCCTCTGGCCTCAGCTGTTGGGGGACAGGGGCTCAGGGACCTCAGACCCCCTGCCCCATTTCTGGATCGACAGGTACTGAGGGTGACCCATGAAGACACTGCTTGAAGGGACAGGCAGGCAACACGTGCAGAGAATTTCGGGGGGGCGGCCAAGCCCTCCCCTGGCCTGCGAGGGGCAGCCCCCCGCCTGGAAGGAAAGCCAGGGCTGCGGCTGGGGGGCTGCGCGTGGGGGCCGCCCATGCTCTCTGCCCCGCGGTGGGGGGCTCCTGCGGGAAAGGGGGGACTGGTGGGAACCACCCCCTCCGCTTGGCCTTGAAGGAAAAGTCGGTTGGAAACCCAGCCGGGCTGTGTCCCCCCACTTTCTGCCCCGCCCAGAGGGAGGCCTGTGCGGTGCTTGGGACTTGCTCGGCTCGCCTCGCCCTGCTCCCTGCGAGGGGACAGGGGACGGGGCTCGAGAGGCGGCAGGGCCGCGGGGAGCCCGCAGGCCGGAAACGCCGGCCCCTCCCGCGCCCCCGCCCTGGGCCTCCGTCCCCGCGACCACGGCTCCTTTCTTTTCAGAGACTCGAGTTCTTGGAACGCACACCCTCTTGGGTTTGCTATTTTTACCCGCCCCAGCCTTCCGGTCTCCATGGCGACGCCTCCAAACAGCAGATTCCAGGCGGCAATGACGTCACCTTTCCCCTTCCTGCCGCCCAGGCCTCCGGGCGCTGCCGGGCCGACCCCATCGCGCGCCCCCCAGCGCCCCGGCCGAGCCCCCCCTCCACCCACCCCACCCCCGGGCCGTGGGCTCCCCTGCGCCCTGCCTGCCCGTCGGCGGGGCCTTCGCGGCCCGCCCCCCGCCCCCTCCCCGCCGTCCCCGCAGGGCGGCTGTGCCGGAGCCCCCCGTGGCAGAGGGCGCGAGCCCAGGGGCGGCCCTCCCTCCTGCTCCGGGATCCCTGCCATGCCGGCCGCCCTGTGGGAGCTGCCGCGGGCCCTCGCGGCCGGGGAGGCAGGGGCAGGCCGGCGCCAGGCCTTGCTGGCTGCGGGGGCCGCAGCCCAGCTGGCCTGGGAAGCCCCTGCGGCTCCCTGCTCGAAAGGGGCGGCGGGGCAGGGGTCCCCCCGAAGGGCCCTGGCCCGGTGGCCCCTGGGCATCCGACCCCTGCGACCCCTGCGGCATGGTGGCAGCCCTGTCCAGGCCTGTCGCGGGCCACGCGCTGCACACCGGGGTCCCCATCGGGCAGCTGAGCTGGGTGGCTGCGTCCTCTGCTCCCGGGCCCAGGTGTCGTCCACAGGGGTCAAGGGGCTGGGTCCCTGTCTGGGCCCCACGTTACCCAGCTGTCCCTGTAATGGCCAGCCTGAGCTCAGTCCTCGGCCCAAACCAAGCACAAGGACACTTGGGGCTGGATGGCCAGCCATGTGTGACTGGGATGGGGTGGGAGCATAGGCCACCTGCGCCCCAGGCCCCCTCCTGGAGAAACACCCCCCCCACAGGCTCCACACCGTGGCCTCCCTTTCTCCATGGCTGAGCAGTCTCCTTGGTGGCTTGTGGGGTGGGAGGTGCTGCATGGGGGAGGGGGGCTGGGGGCACCACACCCCCCCTGTGGCCAGCCGTGCCTAGTGGGGTGCTGGGGCCCCAGCCCCAAGCAGGGCCTCCCCTTCCCCAGCAGCCCAAGGGGCCAAGACAAAGTAACCCCCAGCCCCGCCTCCGGCAGCCTCCCCACACGCAAAGCCTCGCTGGGCCGGGGGTTCAGAGAGGGAGGCAGAGCAGGGAGGGCAGAGCAGCACTGTGAGGGGCTGCAGCCCCGCGTGTGGGCCGGTCGGGGAGTCGGGGCCACGCTCCACGCTGCCGGCGTCCAGAAGGGCAGAGCCGACGCTTAACCATGTTGTCAGCCGCGGTCTCTGCTCCCAGAAACGGTATTGAAACAAGGTGGTTTCGAGGCTCGCATTCCTGCCCTCCTGCTCGATGTGAGGTACGAGGCCCCAACTCGCCCCTGTCTGACGTGGGCAGGCACCCTCGCAGGCCCGGGCACGAGGCAGGCAGGTGGGCGGCCCCACACACGCAGTCACGGGAAGGTGTGCGAGAAGCAGGCGGCCCCCACCCCCGGGGGAGGTGTCTGCGCTCAGGCTGGGCCCCAGGCCGGCGGCTGGGCCCCCTGGAGTGGGGGTGGACGGGGTTGTCCAGTAAAGCACTGACCCCAGCAGGCTCTGTCCAGACAGGAGACCGGAAGGGGGGACCCTGAGCGGGGGGGGGGGGGGGGGGGCTGTTGGACAGCGAGGGGCCGGACAGCAGGCTTCACGCGCGAAGGGTGTGGAATGTGAGGACGAACAGCTCGTGGCCCCGGAGCCCGCGGAGTGTAGGCACCCCCGCGCCCGCGGGCGCCTCTGCCCTTCCCCTCGCGCTGCTTATGTAACGACGCGGGCTCCCGGGGCCGCCACTGCCCCTGCCCTCTCCTCCCGACCTGACCGTTTGGGCCCCTGCCAGGCCCCCCGCGACGCCCCTGGTCTGAGCTCTGGTCAGCCAGACGTGTCCTGCCCCGGCTGGGATCCAGGAGGAGGTCAGGGGGCTCTGGCCCTGAGGGGCGGTGGCGCCCACGGGGGAGCCCCCACGCCGGGCGCGTATGTGCAATTGATTTCTTCCACCAAGTTCATCAAGGACCTGCATGGAGCTGAGCAGGAAAATGTTCTTGTTCTCAAACGCTTACGGTTTCATGAGAGGCAATGAAGAATCACGGTTCCATGTGTTTCATATGAGATGGGGACACTCAGTCCTACAAAGAACAGACCAGAGGGAGGTGGATGGGACACTGAGTCAAGGGGGCGGGGGACTCCTTATGAAGTCCACTCAACAAAGCCCTAAAATGGGTGAGGGGTGAGCGCTCTGGGTGAACAGTACATGCCAAGGCCCTGAGGCAGGAGCTCTGGTCAGGGTCCACGTGGAGGTTGGAGGGCAGTGAGTAAGGAGGAGGGAGGGTGTGGGAAGGTGCGCCCATGACCCCAGGCTGCTGCTCACCCCCAGCTTAGCTCCCCCGGGGGCGGGGTCTTGGGGGGCACTGCGCCGAGCCTGTGAGGCCCCATCGCTGACAGGCTGGGGTGGAACAGCTCCCCGGTCGGGCGAAGGCAAGTTCAGCAAACAGCACCCACCGCCTTTCACTGCTGGAAACACTGAGCACTGGGTACAGAGAACGGATTCGAAGCGGCCGAGGCTCCTTTTTCTGAACACTGTGTCCCCAGGCTGGAAGGGACACAGCTGGGGTGACAGCCTAGAGGAAGTCCCTCGCCTGGCTCAGGCCTGGTCTGTCTGCGGTCCCTGGGCAGCCCCCCCCCCGCCGCCCAGGGACCCCCAGCCTGCTGCCCTGCCCGGCTCGCCGCCCCCAGCGCCACCCCCCACAGCCCCACAGACACGGCAGGGAGGCCCCGCGGCCGCGGGCCTGGCATCGGCCTCTGCCCAGCACCTTCCACGGACTGCCCCACCTCCAGGCGAGCGCTGCCCAGCGGCTCTCATCCCCGTGAGTAATGTTTAACTTGGAAGGGCTGCCGGGGAGAAGTTAACAACAAGCTTGGATTGCAGTCTGCTTGCCAGGAGGGGTAGAGGGAGAAGGGGAGGGAGAGAGGGCGAAGTTGACCGGGGGGGGGGGGGGCAGGAGGCGGGGCCGCGGGGGCCGGGCTTGAAGGGCCCGGGATCCCCCCCCCCCCCCCGGAGAGCTGGGCCCTGCCACCGGCTCCCACGGGAGGGGGGCTTTGAGGCCAAATGGCTGGAAGACACACACTGGGCATCAGGCTGAGCCTCTCCAGGCTCGGTTTCCCCCACAGAAAGCCCACGGTCAAAGCTCTGGGGAAGAGAGCACCAGGCGTGCACACACATGCGCGCACACACACACCCCGCACAGGCACAATGCACACGTACACTGATGCATATGCAAACACAGCATGTACGTGAATGCACAGACACACATACACATAGGCAGGTGCACACACATGAACACACACTCAGGAACACAGGCTGTGGGTGGAAGGGCCCCCTGCGGTGCCAAGGCTTCAACACAAGTGAGCAAGGAGGAAGCCCCGGCGGGGGTGCCGGAGGGCAGCTCGAGCCCCGAGCTCCTGTCCCGCCAGCTCCCGGCTCCGGTGTCCACCAGCCCCACTTGGAAAGGTCGAGGGGTGCTGGGGAGGGCTCCACTCCAAATGGCCAAGGGGAGAGGCCTTCTGTTCTACCCTGAGTCGGGAACAGGCCACCCTGGGCCCCCATGCGAGGGGGGAGGACCCCGTTCAGGGCCCAGCTCCATCACACCAGGCAAAGAGCCGCCCCCACCTCCCCATTCCACATCTGTGAGGCCATGGATACGCCTTCACGAAGATACATTCTCTCGGGGAAAAATGCACCTCTCTCTAACCGTGTAGCTTTTCCCGATTGGCTCCATTCCCGCGGGGCCTGAACACCTGCTCTGGGGGAGGGACCTACCCTGGCTGGGTGGGTCCCCCGGCACCAGGGGGAGCAGGGGTCTCACCCTCAAGGAGTAACACCAGCTTATGGAAGATACTGGAAGGGAGCCCCTTTCCAGCCTCTGCCAGCCGGCCGGCCGCTGTTCTTTCTCTAAAGATAAACTGTTTCACTTTGAACTTCCTCCTTGAGAATTCTGAATTCATGACCTGTCTTGTGAGCTTGGCAAAGGGCCTGGACAGAGTAAGGATATTCCCGCCACAGTGTGCGTGTGATTGCCCATCAGAGCCCGGGCTTGGGGCGCCCTGCCCCCCGTGCGCATCAGAACCTGGGTCTCGGGGCTCCCCCCACCCGAGTGGCAGTGGGCAGGGCACCTGGAGCCCAGCCGGTGCTCTGCGGTCGGCGTATTTGCATCCCCTAAAATTCACATTGAAACCTAACCCCCCACCAGGGAAGTGAGGACTTGGGGAGGTGGGCAGCTTACAAGGGGGAGCCCCACGATGGGATCAGTGTCCTTGCAGAAGGGACCTCGGAGAGCTCTGTCGCCCCTTCTCCCAGGTGACGACACAGCAGGCAGTGGCCGTCTGACCCAGAAGAGGGTCCTCTGCAGACCTCGACCCCGCCGGCACCCGGATCTCAGGCTTGCAGCCCCCAGAGCTGTGAGAAACACGCGTCTATCGTGCATGAGGGCCCCCGAGTCTGCGGTAGGTGGCCTGTGAGGCAGCAGACGGACTGAGACAGTGGTGACCGCACCCCTGCCAGTGCATCCGGCTCCCAGGCCAGGCTGGAGAGGAAAGGAGAGCCTGAGGTTGGAGGAGCCCTCGTTTTCCCTGGAAGAAGGCGTCCTCAGGGCGCAGGCCCGCCCTCAGGTGGGGTGCAGAGGACCGTCAGGAGCGCCTCGCTGGAGCCTGCAGCCTCGACGTGGCAGGAAGTGGCCAGAGTGGAGACCGTGGGCTCCTGTGGCTCTGCCCCCCGGTCCACGGCGCTGCCACGACACGTGGTCCCTGAGCACTCGCTCTGTGGCTTGTTCCAGACTTCCAGCATGACCAGAGAACGTGTGACAACACCCTCATCACCTCTATGCAGGTTCCTCGTTGAAACGTGATGTTTTAGGGATGTTGGGTTCAAATGAAACACGTTATTACAGCTGATTTCACCTACTTTCTTTCACCCTCCCAGGGGGGCTACTGTAAATTTACGGTGACCTGGGAGGAGGGGCGACAGGCAGATGGACGAAGGCCGGGATGGCAAGGGCAGGTCTGAGGACAGGCGCGTCGGGAGGCAGTTCAGGGACAACTGAGCAGCAGAGACAGGACAGCTGGCGGAGGTGGTGTGACCCAGGTCTGTTTCACAGGACCCCGTGCTGCGGGGTGTCGGCCGCCAGTTGAGTACAGGTCTGTCACCGGCTATCTCCAAAAGCACTGGCCCGTGGGGACAAGGACAATGGAACCCACCCCAGCTGTCACTCTGCCACGTGCCCACCAACTCCAGGGCACTCTGGGTGGTTAGGGGGCCTGGGGCTGTGGCCCTCCAGGAAGGCTGCCCAGCGGTGACAGGCATTTAAGGTCTCTCTCTGTTCCCAGGGGGCCCCTGTGGCCTATAGTCCTGGCAGATCCTCCCTCCTCGTCCATGTGGCTTGGTGGCTTTTTCTTAGTACTGCCCACTCCCCAAAACCAGATGCTCTCGTTCCGTGGGGAGGAGATGCTGCTCCTAGGAGGTGTGTGGGGTGGGACTGGCCATCCTGGGAGGCGGGGGGGGAGCTGGCCATCCTGGGAGGCGGGGGGGGACTGGCCATAACCTAGGAGGCGGGGGGGGCTGGCCATCCTGGTGCGCATCCCAGCAGGGGACAGCCCCTCAAAGAGGAGATTGAGGGGAGCTCCTTACAGGGTCTNCTCCTCGTCCATGTGGCTTGGTGGCTTTTTCTTAGTACTGCCCACTCCCCAAAACCAGATGCTCTCGTTCCGTGGGGAGGAGATGCTGCTCCTAGCCATTCTGGGAGGCGGGGGGGCTGGCCATCCTGGGAGGCGGGGGGGCTGGCCATCCTGGGAGGCGGGGGGGGGGACTGGCCAACCTAGGAGGCGGGGGGGGCTGGCCATCCTGGTGCGCATCCCAGCAGGGGACAGCCCCTCAAAGAGGAGATTGAGGGGAGCTCCTTACAGGGTCTTCCCCCATCGCTGATGGGAGCTGGGGCCAGGACAGGCTCAGGATGCAGCAGGAGGGGCGGCACGCTGGCACCAGAGCTGGGGGGCTGGAGGAACAGCGACCCCATCTGTGGGCCGTGGGAGGCTGGCTGCGCGGAGGGGACGGCTGGGTGTGGGTGCAGAGCCGGGGGGTGGGGTGAGGGACAGTCAGCTCACCGAGAGTCTTGGGGGAAGGCAGGCACGGCAGGGGGCCCTCCAAAGCTCAGGAGGCCCCGAACGGGAGGAGTAGGCCTCACGCTCTGCCCAGCCTTGGGCACCCGGCTCTGCACCTGGCACCATGGCCCCAACTGCTCCCACGCAAGGCCCCTGGCTGCCACTGAGTCAGCAAGACCAGGCGTCCAGGCAGCAGCGAGGGGCGCTGCATCCAAGCCCCAGCTCTGTGCTCACTGTCTCGAGGTCCAGACAAAGGGCCGGATGGGTCCTGGCCTCAGTAGGCCTATCTGTAAATGGGGCGGAATGACAGCACCTCCACTGCGGGGCTGGACGAGGGTGAGCAGGCTGGTGCTCCTGAAGCCGGAGCTCAGCCTGAGGCCCCTGGCCCCTCGGTGCGGCTGCTCATGGGGCAGGGTGTGGGAGAAGCAGCTCTCCCCCGTCCAGACCCTCTGAGAAATCGGGTGGCCTCCCCTCTGAGAAATCAGGGAGCGGTCCCTGCCTCCACCCCAGGCGGGGCCTTGGGGCCACCATCCCCATAGCTGGGAGGCCAGGGGCTGCTCGGGCCCCAGCTGCCCACCCACCCACTCCTCCACGAAGGGGTGGACGGAGAGAGAATGACCGTGCGGGGCCAGGCGCGTGTGACCCACATGAGCCGTGGCTGCTGGGCCGCCTGGCGGGGGCGGGGCAGCCAGCAGCAGAGACTCGCCTGGCGTGTTGTGCGAGCAGAGTGTAGGCCGCACGGAAGCCCCCCACTGGGATGCGGCGTGGGAGGAGAGGGGCCTCTCTGGTGGCCCAGCTGGTTCTGCCCTCCCAGCTCCACCTGGGGGGGGCGGGGACAGGACTCCACGGAGTGGGGTGCCACTCTGCCCCCCGACCCCCAACAACAATCCAAAAGGAGTCCCACGTTCCAGACTCCAGTGCCCTTCTCCCTCCCTAGCCCCCTCCCTCCCCTCTGGGTTTTTTCAACCATCGAGCACCCCCCCACTTCTGAGTGGCCAGCTGGGGCTGAAGGTGCCTCAGGGACTGGGGGTGCTGGCTGTCTCCCCAGGCTGCTGCTCTAGCCAGGACCTCAGGACCCCTCCCCCCAGCATCCTGGACCGAGGGCCATAGAGTGGCTTCCGTGTGAGGCCCCAGGGGGACAAGGTGACCCAGGCTACAGGAGGGAGGGGCATGCCCACCTCAGGGCCCCAAGAAGGCTTGGGGCAGTTGCCTGCGTGGGTTCCCCCTCCCCCACTTGGGCCCCAGGCAGACGTGCGGCCAGTTCAGAGAAGCCAGTCCTCAGGCCAGTGTGCCACGGATCCCGCTGGCCAGACAGCCCCTGCAGGCCTCAAAGGGACCCTCAGGAACCAGGATTGCCCCCTGGCCGGGGTGGGGGCGCGGGGTGTTGCCAGGCCCTGGAAGGTCCAGGCAGCAGAGTCAGAGAAGCCCAGTATCTGTCTCGGATACCCAGGCGCCAGACGGTGGGAGCAGGGAGGCCGCAGCTCCTGCATTCCCGCCTCCTGAACGAGGGGTCTCAGGTCAGAGAGCCAGCCTGGCCCCTCCTGCCGGCCCCCTCCCCAGGCCAGCCAAAAACGCTGCCAGATCCTGGCAGCTTCCTGCTCCAAGCCTGGCAAGTGGAGACACAGACCCTCTGCTGGAGACTCGCTGTGCTGCGGGCCGGTGACCCTGTGACCCCTGGTGGCAGCCTGGTCCTCTGGTTGGTCAAAGGGTCCCAGTAAGATTCAAAGGCTTGGGAAGGGGAGAGAGGCAGCCCCCCTGCCTGTGCCCACCAGACCTGCCCCCAAAGATGTCTACCTGTCATTGCCAGGGAGGCCAGATCACCATCCGCTGACCCCTGACCCAGCCTCTCTGCCCTCCAATGGAGGAGGGGCCAGAGGAGGAGGATCAGGGTTGCGGCAAAAGGGAAGGAGGGGGAGGGGGGGAGGGGAGGAGGGGGAAAGCAGACAAGTGGGAGGAGGGGATAGAGGGGAAACAGGAGAGCAGGGGGGAGGGAGGGGGAGGGGAGGAGGGGAGCAGGGGGAGGGGAAGAGGGAAGGCCAGGCTGAGGCCCAGCAGCCCCTCTGACAGAGAACCCCCCCACTGTGGCCACAGCAGGTGGGCCGGGAGCCAGCTCAAGGACAGCTCCAGGGAGGGGATGAGAGCTTTCTGGGTCAGCGCTCTGTCACACCGTCAGGTTGGAAATTGGCCCCACAGAAACGGGGGTGACACAGCCGGGGCTCACGGTGGCTGAGGCCGGGGGGCTGGAAGGTGCACGGACCTGCCGGCATCCCAGGAAGTCAACGCCCGGCCGGCAGAGGTGTCCTAAGGAGGTGGCGGATGGGCCGAGCCGCTGCCTGCGGAGAGGCCAGGCCCACTCTGGGGAGGCCGTGGGAGGCCCCACACTCCGGGAGTGGGTCCAGCCGCCGTCGCCCGTCCTGGGCCCCTCCTGGGACATAGGCGGGCTTGAGGCTGAGCTGGCCCTGCTCCGGGCCACACTCAGCGGACGGCGGCAGGGTCCCCCTCCGCTCTGGGGGGTGGTCTGCAGGCCCGGAATGAGACAGGTGGGTTGGGGGTGCACAGCCGCCCCTGACTGACCGCACTGTACTGGGTGCTGACAGCAGACAGTGTCCCCACGCTGCTGCACAAATGACTGGGGGCTTAGAACCACAGAAATAGTCTGTTCTCACAGTCTGTAGACCACAGTCCACACTCAACGGTGGGCAGAGCCACCCTCGCTTGAAGGCCCAGAGGGAGGACCTTTCCTGCCCCTTCTGGCTTTTTCTGGGCTCCAACCCAAGAGGCTCTGGCTCCTCCCCCGTGGCTCCGGCTCCGCCCCCGTGGCTCCAGCTCCTCCCCCGCGGCTCCGGCTCCTCCCCCGCGGCTCCGGCTCCGCCCCCGCGGCTCCGGCTCCTCCCCCGCGGCTCCGGCTCCGCCCCCGCGGCTCCGGCTCCTCCCCCGCGGCTCCGGCTCCGCCCCCGCGGCTCCGGCTCCTCCCCCGCGGCTCCGGCTCCGCCCCATGACTCCGGCTCCTCCCCCGCGGCTCCGGCTCCGCCCCATGACTCCGGCTCCTCCCCCGCGGCTCCGGCTCCGCCCCCGCGGCTCCTCTCCACGCGGCTAGTCGAGCTTCCCTCTTTCGCACGAGGACACCAGTCAGAGTGCCCGCGGGCGCACCCTGACCCAGCGCGGCCTCATCGTAGCTAGATTTCATCTGCAGAGACCTGGCCTCTGGGTCGGGCTATATTCACGGGTTCCCAGCAGACCTGGAGTTTGGCTCAACACCGTGGTACCCGACGTGACCTCCACTCCCTGTAGAAGGGTCCACGGTGCCACCCACTCCCGGCTCAGCCTCGGGGTCGGCTGACGAGCCCAGTCTGGGGCCCTCTGGGCCAGCACCACTTGGGGCCCCGGGGACCTTGCGGGGGGCAGACGGCAGGCTGGCCCTCCCAGGAAGGTAGCAGCACCCCAGCCTCCTGCCCCACTCGAGCTGTGGGAAAAGCCAGCAGCGGCCACAGGGAGGACGCAGGGCCCAGGGAGGAGCTTCAGGCAGCTCAAGAAGGCTTCTCTGTGCGGGGAGCGGGGGGGTCAGTGGAGCAGGACCCAAGGGTCAGCAGGAGCCGCCACTTGCAGGGGGACCCGGTGAGGGCAGAAGCCTGAACCGGAGACACGGGGACACAGGCAAGGCCGGTGCGGCCGCGCAGAGAGGGTGGAGGCGGGACGGAGACCTCACGGCAGGGACAAGGTTCTACGGGCACCGGGACAGGGTGGCTGTCCAGGACAGAGGTGGCAGCTGGCACGGGGGCTTGGAAACAGGGCGCCATCTCTCCTGTGCCAAAGCCCCAGCTGTTTCTTGGCTTTGGGGCTCTTGGGGTGGGGCCTGGAGGCCGCGCCAGCCCATGGCTGCAGCCTGCTGACCGCTGCGGGGCCCCAGCTGTCCGTGGCCATCCCCTCGGCGGCCCAGAGGGGACGCCCAGAGGAGACTGCGGACGCCCTTGTTCCAGAACGGGTGTGCAGGCCCCGCACCCCCACTCTGCCACCCGACAGATCCTGCAATGTTTCCCAGGCAACTGTTTCAATCTGGCCCGTCTGCCTGGCACTCCACACGCCCACGGATGCCTCTGCCTGGTTGCGGGCACGCTTGCCCGCCTGGCACACACCGGCTGGCAGGTGTGGTCCAGGGGAGCCCGCTGCCTGGCTTCTCTGGAAGGCCGGGCTCTAGGGAGGAGGCAGCCCAGCACCCCGGGCCGTCCTCACCCGGAGAGCAGGTGCATCCAGGGCACCCTGAGTGGGAGCCCCGCTGTCCTGTCACGCGGCAAGGGAGGTGGCAGCCCCCGCTGTGAGCACGTGCCGCCCCCAGCCAGTGTCACCTGGAAGACCATTCTGCTTTCTAGGGCTTTCCAGGTCGTGCCTGACAGCTTCGGCCCCTGTTCGGCCCATCTGTGCTGTCCTGATCCCATTTGCGCGGTGGCCCGATGGCAGAACAGGGCCCCCCAAAAGCCAAGGAGGGGGCAGGGAAGCTAAGTGGGGCTTAGACTACTCCAGCTGGTTCCGGCCTGGGTCTGGCTAGAGGTCGTCCGTGCCTCAAGCCCCGCCTCGCAGTAGAGGCTGAGCGGGAGCTCCGGCCAGGCTCCCGGGGGCATTGGCACCTGTCGGATGCAGGCCCTGCCCCCCCAGCGGGAGTGAGGATCCGCGCCCGCCCTGGCCCTGAGAGCACCAGGAGCTGAGACCTGTGCTCCCTGGTGGTGGGAGGTGGCGGGAAGGAGGGGCCCCCGACTGCCTGGCCGCACGGGTCCGATGCTGGACCGGGCAGCCCGGGGCGGGGGGGGGGGGGGGGAGGGGCTGGCCTATCCCCATGTGCTGCCCTGCCCTGTGGACAGAGCCAGGGAGAGCTCGGAGTGCGCTGCGGGGCAGGGGTCCCGCACCCCTACACTTGCTGCTCTGCCCAAGGGGCCTCTTCTTGCTGACATAGTCTCTGTAAACATGAATTCTGGCTCATACAGAACTTGTTTCCAGAGCGCAGGCATCCGCCGAAATCAGAAATTCTCTTCCGGTGAAGCTGCCCTTGCTGCCTGTCCCCGCAGCAGGCAGCTCAGAAAACGTGAGCCTTTCAATCAAGTTCAACATCCAACCTTCTCCTGTCCCAGCGCAGCTGCTGCGTCCTGCCAGTGAGTGACGCCGGAACAGTTGGGACAAGGTGGGCCCGTCGGGGACTTGGTGCTTCCACCCCAGGTCCCTGTGCGGGGGAGGGGCGGTGAGGAGGGGGAGGGGCAGGCCTTCCTGACAGGCGCCAGCACCTGCGGCCCGCCTGGCGGGTGACCCCTGCTCTGTGGTCCGTGGAAGTGTCCCAGGCTGTAGGTGCCACCGGGATGGGGGAGTTAATCCCCAGCAGCCGGATGAAACCAGAGAGGAGAAGCCCCCAGAAAGACAAGTTGTCCACATTGCTCTGGCTCCCGGAGGGCCTCTGCTCTGCCAGGCAGCGCCGGACTGGCCTGGGGTCCCGGGGTTCTCCCTTGGCAGCCAAGGGCAAACAAGGTCCCCTGGGCTGGTTCAGGCCAAGGAGAACGGGTGTCTCCCCCTTCTGGGTCATAGGCCGCAGCCAGGCTCTGTCAGGCCCTGACTGTTTCCCTGGGCTTGCCCTCACCGGATCACCTGCCCTCACCGGGTCACCTGCCCTCACTGGGGGGTCACCTGCCCTCACTGGGGGGGTCACCTGCCCTCACTGGGTCACCTGCCCTCACTGGGGGGTCACCTGCCCTCACTGGGGGGGTCACCTGCCCTCACCGGGTCACCTGCCCTCACTGGGCGGGGGTCACCTGCCCTCACAGGGGACACTGCCCTAAGGCCAGGGCACGAGTCTCCCTGCCAATGCCTTGCTCTGCCTTTCTTGGTCAGGGGCCCAGGCCGCATGGGGTCTATAGAGGAAAGGGCAGGAGCCGCTGGGACACTGAAGCTGCACTGCTCAGCTCCGGGGCCTGTGTGGAGCCGTCGAGGCTCCTAGAGATGTGCCCGTGCAGCCGCCCCGCATGGGCGGACAGCTGAGCACACACTGGCTGTGCCTTCCTCTGCCTCGGGGAGGCCTGGCGCCAGCGCCTCCAGGTGTCCCCATGGCCAGGGCTGCAGAAAAGTGCCGGCACTTCCAGCAAAGGCTTTGAAGCTGTGGCGGCTGAAGCCGGGGCGTGGGAACCCCTGACGCAGCCGTCGGGTGGCCCTGGGCCTGCGGGGCTCCTGCCGCGTCAGCGTCAGCCCCAGGAGCCTCACATCGGGGCTTCCCTATCCTGGGAGCAGACCCCGCCGCGGTCACCTCCTCCAGGGGCTCCCGGGACCACCCTGCTTGCAGCTCTGCTTGTTCATGCACGTGCGGTCTGTTTTCCATCGGTGGGCAGGCTCTGGGGGTGAGGACCCAGCCTCATTCTCCCGGGGCACTTTAGTATCTACGACAGTCCCCACACAGGTAGATATTCAGGCAGTATTGGTGCCAGGTCTGCCCTGGCAGCTGGACGGAGGGTGACTTGACTCAGGGATGGGGGCCTTGGGGCTGGAGAGTGCAGTGGGCTTGGCGGAGGACAGGACTGTGACACGCGGACGGGACGAGGTGAGGAGGCTGAACTGAGCCATGGGACCCTGAGGAACGGGGTGCAGAGCAGAGCCCCGAAGCTGCTGGGGTCCCAGCGCTTCAAGTGTCATCTACTTGTCCATGGAGGGAGCTTCTGGCCACCCAGCCCCCTGCGCGCTCCAGCCCTGGCGGGGAGGGGGGGGGCGTCACCCAGAGGCCCATCTTGGGGCCCACGGGGCACAGGACTCTACAAGAGCAGCAGCAGCGGAGGGTGCCTGGGCGTCTGCTGCCACCAAGTGGTGGACTGAGTGGTGGCTGGGTGAGAGCACCCCCCCCCCCAGAAGCCCCCTCCCCGCCTCCGCCGGCCACCTGGACTTTGTTGCTTCACTTTCTCCCCCTTAATTAAAAAAACCCAGATTCCTCCCTTTACGAGGAACACTTGATCGTCCCCATTTTCCACGTCAGCAGAGAGGGAAACTGAGGGTCTGAGCTGACCCTTGCCACGGGAGGCGGGAGAGCAGGGGCGGCCCAGGCGATGCGGCCGGTGGGCTGTGCCTGAGGGCGGCTGCCGGGGGCGGGGGGGGGGGGGCCTGGCCTGACCGCACGCCCAGTCCTCCTCCCGGGCCTCTGAGACCCCAACCCTCCGGGGGACCGTGAGGGCTGGGTCCCCCCACGTCCTTCCGCAGCTGGAAATCCGTTCCCTCAGTCCCACCTCGGGTAGAGGAGGGGACCGGCCTCAGTCTCCACAAGTGCTGAGGTCAGAACGCTTTCCTCACTGACAGGGTCCCAAAGGCGACACGGCCTGCGGCCGGGGAGCGGGCGGGGGGAGGGGAGGGGCGAGGGGCGGGGCCTGCGTCGGGGGCGGGGTCCCCGGCCGGCCGCTCACTTCCGCCGGACGCGCGGCTCGGGACAAATGGAGGCGGCGCGGAGGCCGCGGATGGGGTTGCGCCGCCGGAGGCCGTCCTCGGGGGGCGGGTGAGGCCGGGGTCCGGGGGACCGGGGAAGAGGGTGCGGGGTGCTGCGGGCAGGCCAGTGCGTGTTTCCCGGAACCCGACCCGGTCCGCCGCACGCCCGCCCCCTCGGGGCTGTCACCCTCTCCCGAACCCCTCCAGCGCGGGGTGCACCGTCACTCGGTCTCCCCACTTTCCGGAACCTCCTCCCCGCGGCCCCCCCACCCCACTGAGGTCTTCCCGCTCTGCCCTCGCCCTCCCCGCGGGACCCCCGCTAAGGTCTCCCCACTCCCCACCCTCCTGAGGCCCCTCCACCGCGGGGCGCACGCTCGCTAGGTCTCCCCGCTTCACGGAGCCCTCTCCCCGCGGCCCCCCGCGCTGAGGTCTTCCCGCTCTGCGTCCGCCCCGCGCCCCCCCTCACTCCCTCCCCCTCCCGGCTGAGGTCTCCTCTATCGATCCCCCTGCCCTCCCCGCTCCGCGGAGCCCCCTCCCCCACGGGCCCCCTGCGAGGCGCCCCCCACTAAGATCTCGGCTCCCTCAGGGGCGGCGCGGGGCCCCTCCCGGGGGACGGCGGCGAGTGCGCGCTGCCGTGGGCGGAGCTGCTGCGCGCTTGCAGCGCGGATCTGAACCCCGACGGAGAGCTGCCGCCGCTGCCCGCCTTCCCGGGCCCGGTGCGTCGCGGGGACCCCCGGGGCGGCCGGGGGTGTGTGTGCGGGGGGCGGTGTCCCTGGCCGGAGAGGCGCCGGGGCGCCGCTGACGCGGCCCGACGACCCCGTTTGCAGGAGTCCGGGCAGGAGCGCGAGCGCGCCGCGTCTCCCGAGGTGTTCAGCGTGGGCCCCCACACCTTCCCCTGGACGCCCTTCCCACCGGCCCCGAGCGGAGGTGGGGGCCCGGGCTGTTCCTACAAGCTGCTCCTTGGGGCCAGGGAGCGCCCGGGGTCCCCCGCCCGGTCCCCGCACCGACGCCTGGAGCCCGAGCCCCTGGGGACCCCGGGCGCCAGGGAGCAGCGGCAGCAGCAGCGACGGGAGGCGGCGCCGACCCTGCGGAGCTGCCCCATGTGCCAGGTCGACTTCGGCCCCAGGTGAGTGCGCCCGGCCCTGGGCCTCCCTCCCCCTCCGCGGACCCCAGCCCTGTTAGGAAGCCACAGCCGTCGTTTGGGGTAACGAGGGTGCCTGAGCTCAGCTGTGGGCCCTTCAAACAGGAGCTGGTGCGGGCGGAGTGCGCAGCGCGCTGAGTGCACCCGCCGGGGGAGGGGCCGGTCTGGGGGTCCACCCGCCCTACCCCTTGGAGGCCTGTGCACAGGCTGCCGCCTCCCCTGAGCGGACTCCCCAGCGGCAGGGCGCCCACCCTCTTCTCGCAGCTCAGCCTCTGAGCCAGTCCACCTTGAGGTAGGGGACCCGGTGGTGACTGACAGGCTGTGGGGTCACCAGGCAGTTTCCTGTTCAAAGAGTCCGCCAATACCTTCCCAGCGGTAGGTTGGAGGTTTTATACAAGAGGGTGTCTAGAGATGTTTTTGTTCTTTAAAAACTCTATATCTTTTTATTTATTTATTTGTAAGCAAAGGGAATGGCTCCAGTTTTGCTAAGATGTTAATCCTCGAAACACCTAGCTTGTGGGCCATGTGTCACAGAGCCAAGGACACAGATGTGGGGGTCACAGGGGTCGGGATTGTCAAAAGGAGCTCGGGCAGGTGAAGCGATTGGACAGCAGGTTTCAGTAAGTGGACCAGCTCCGGACCTCGGGTGGCTCCGGGGAAGGTGTTCTTAAGTCACGGGCCACGTCCCTGGTCCCCCGGAAGCAAAACCAGCCCAGGACAGTGAAGGCGACGGAGCAAACACCGGTAAACCTTTCATCAAAATAAACAGAAAGGAATTTAGACCTGACCTTTTATTTTTATTTTTTATTAAAAAATTTTTTAAATGTTTATTTTTGAGAGAGACAAAGTGAGAGTAGGGGAGGGGCAGGGAGAGAGGGAGACACAGAATCAAGAGGCTCCAGGCTCTGCACTGACAGCACAGAGCCCTACGGGGGGCTCGAACCCACGAACCGTGAGATCATGACCTGAACCGAAGTTTGATGCTTAACTGACTGAGCCCCCCCGGGCGCCCCTGGACCTGACCTTTTATTCACAGAGATGACATTCCATCCATGCTGTGCTATCCGGGCTTCTCCGGTCTGCGCTTTGTATCACAGCAAGCCTTTGAGAGTCTGGTGTTGGGGTGAGCCCAGCCCCCCGGTGTCTATCTCCTCTCCGAGCCCGCGGTTCTGGCGAGGCCGTGGGTGAAGCCCTGGCGTGAAGCCATGTGCTGGGCGCGGAGGAGGAAGCCCAGCGGCCCACGGGACAGTCCTTGGCTCTGCGAGTGCCAGGCAGTGTGCAAAGAGGTTCCAGGCCCAGCTACTTGCTGTACTGCCTGCGTCTTGTCTGTGCTGACGCCAGGGTTCGGGGATGAGTCGCAAAGCCTGACCGGGTGGCCTGTTCGAACACAGCAGCGAGCACGTTTAAAACGAGTGGTCTTCCTGGTTCATCCCCATTCAGAGAAACCCAGGGGCCGAGGCCCCAGAGGGAAACGGTTTCCTCGGCAGCTGCGGTGGTCAGGGCGCCCTGCTCCCCTCCCATTCCTGGGGGTCCTTTTTGTCCTTGGCACACGCTGGCGTTTCTACACGGTCTCCAAGAAGACTCTCAATGACAGAGACGTTAGAGAAAAGTTCCAGTTTTGAGCTGTTGTGAGCAGTTAATTAAGGCTCGGAGAGCACCTCAGTGTTTCCAAAGTGGGCGGCCGTGCCTTGAAAATGCCTGTGGCTCCTTCCGCCACCTGACGGCAAGGGAGAGGGTCTGGGGACCAGAGCGCAGCCCTCAGCCTGTGGCAGCGACGGGGGAGCACAAACGTCCCAGGTCACTGGAAGCCAAGGCTCGCATCCTTCGTGGGCTGCCCAGGGCAGGAGAGACACTGGCCACGGAGGGCCCGGTGTAGCACGTGGACATGGTAATTAAACCGTCAGATTGCCTTGTGACTTTTCTGGAAAAGTGTTGGCTTTTAGTAATTATCGGGAATGTTTTTTATACAGTACATTTTATTCAAAAAAAATTTTTTTTAAGTAAACTCTACACCCAACGTGGGGTCTTGAATTCATGACTCCCAAGGTCAAAAGTCACGTGCTCTACCGGCACAGCCAGCCGAGCGCCCCACTTGGGAACCTCTCCTGGAGACTGAAGCGTGCACTGCCCTCCGACAGCTGCTGAGCTGGGGCCGGTCCCCGGGGGCTACAGTCCCCTGCGCGGTTGTGGCCAAGCGTGTGCGTTGGGGAGACGGTGCTGCAGGACGAAGTCACTGATGTCCTCAAAGCCTTGGTGCATTCCGGGGAACAGTTTTAGTCTCTGGTACTGGATTTGCCAAACCGGTGTGAGCCCCCATCCCCCGAAGACGTGCCTGCTGCTGAGCCGGGCATGTGTACTTCCTGGTGCCTGTGAGTCACACGCACGGTGGGGAGACGGGTCCCGCAGGCCAGCGCCGTGACCCTGTGGAAACCAGAAGCGGAGGTGTGTCCCGCATGCTCGCTAAGAGCCCTGCTTGCTGGCGTCTCGCCGGCTGCGAGGCCCCTCACGCAGCTGGACTCGGAGCCCCCTCTGAGCCGGAAGCCGGTTGAGGGTCCCCTGTCCTGCAGCTGCGCCAGCTGTCCACACTCTGGGTTTCCGTGTAACAGCGGGGCAGGCCTGACCTGGGACGCGCTGAGGCAGGGACTCTGCAGAGCGGGTTTGGCCGAGACCAAGCTCTTCCACCAGGGGAGGTCCGAGGGGCCCAGAGGGTGCCCTCCCGCCCGAGGGTACCTCCCGGGAACCCCAGGCAAGGTGACCGGGTGCAGACCTTAGAATCCTCTGGCAGCCTTGAAGAGAGCCTGCAGGGGCCCCAGGGCCTTGGGAGCACACTGAGCCGCCCACAGGGCCTGAGACGGCGGCCAGCACGGGCGTGGGCGCCCAGAGCAGCAGTGCGAGCCAGGGCGGTGCTCCGGGGAAGGGCCTTTGCGCTCTGGCTGGCGAACTTGGCCCTGACGGGATGGCCTGAGATGTGGGCAGAGGCAGGGGCCATCTTGGGAGGTCTCAGAGTTGGGAGAAGCCATCTGGGCAGATCACCTCGGAGGCCCTGTCCCACTGGCGTCTCCAGAAAGTCCCACAGGACTCAGGAGGTTGTATGAGGCGGCCGTTGTGTCAGCCGCTGAGACTCAGGGACCCCGACGGGGGAAGCCGTTGGGCCAGACCCATGTCTCGCACTCCGTAAGGCGCAGGTGGGGGCCCCGGCCGCCATGACACATGCCCGGTCCGGGGCAGAGGTTGCGGGTGACGTTCGAGTCCCAACGGGAGGGGTCGTCACCCAGGCTGCCGAGCCCAGGGAGATGTAGGAGGCCGGGCCATGCGGAGCGTGAGGAGGGCTGCGTGAGGCGGGCCTGGTCCGGCTGCGGCCCACAGCAGGGGGCCCAGAGCTGCGGGCAGGCCGGCCACCCGGTAGAGCCCACCCTGCCCTGGACACGGGCGTTGCTTGCGGTCGGGGCTCAGCCCTCCCAGGGCGTGGGCACGAGGAAGGGCCGCCCTTGACCGTGGGGCCAGCGGCTGGCAGTCCTTGCCGAGTCCCTCTCCTGCAGACGGGCATTCAGGCTCCAGCCTGAGCAGTTCGCTGGGAGCCGTGAGGTCCCCAAGCTGAGTCGGGGCCAGAAGCCCCGGGGAGGCTCGTTGGGACACAGGGCTCCCCTGCCCCCCAGCCTCAGCCGTAGGACCTGTGTCACCCTCGAGAACGTGCCTGATGGACCCCCTGACACCCCGTGGCAGGTGCACTGAGCGCCTGGCCCAGAGAAGCTTCCCCGAGGGACGGGACTGGGGAGAGGCCTTTTCTGGTTGGTGCGCCACCCCCCACCCCCTCCCCGGGTTCTGACCGGCTACGGAGACCGGGTTGGGCAGGAAGGTGTGTGCTGGGCACGCTTCCCGCTGCGCGAGTGACCTCTCCTCCCTCTTGCAGGCTGGCCCAGCTGGACATCGACAGCCACCTGGCTCAGTGCCTGGCAGAGAGTGCAGAGGACGTGGTGTGGTGAACCGATGGCCACGTGGGCCCGGCCGGCTGTGGCTCCACGTGCCCGAACCGTGTCCTCTCTGCTCTGAAAGCTGCAGATTAAAAAACGTTTTCTCGTGGACTGATGCTGTAAGTCTGTTCGTATCGAAGTCGAAACATGGGATCTTTTCTCGTTCCCACTTCGTGGAGCGGGGCGCTTTCCTGCCGTCAGAGGTGGGCGGAGCCCCCCACAAGCAAACTGGGCGCGTCCCGAAGTCGGCCACGGCCAGATGGATAGGTGGGGGGCAGCGCGCTCGTCGCCTCTGTGGACTCCACTCACACTGTGTTCCGATTCCCCGGGTGAACTTGTTCCTTACACGGCGCGGGACCACTGCAGGCTGAAGACAGTCACTGCGAGGCACCCTGGACCCCGCTGACCCTGCTGTCCCCTCCGGCAGTAGGCAGGCCTGTCTGCTGGAATGTTCCGCCTCAGCCCTGTGTCGTTCGGGCTTCCAGGACAAGTGGAAGATGGGGCACAAGACTGTCTGTAGGTAGTTTTCCTTCCATTGCTGGCAGCCCGCAGATTCTGGAAAAGCCGGTCTCCGGTGACACCCTCATCCCCACCACAGCCACGTGGCTGCAGAGCCTGGCAGCGGGAACGGATCACACAAGCCGTGAGAGGACCGTGGAGGGACCAGGCGACCGACGCCCCCCTGGAAAGACTACGCGCTGCAGCGCCCCCAGCTGTAGGCGCTTCTGGGAAGGGCAAAACTAGAGACCGTAAAAGGTCACAGGTAGTGGAGGACGGGGGAGGGGCACGGATCGGGGAGGGGACTCTTGGGGCCGTGAAGCCACTTTGCGTGGGCTGAGGTGTTAGATACGTGTCATCAAACGTTCTGTGCAAAGCCACGTGATGGACAATGTGGCACCCTGCAGATAGGGCCGTGTCCCTGCAGCCTCTCGGAGGGGGTGGGGTCCGTGGGGGTCTCTGCAGCTGCCCCGCCACTTTCATGGGAACCTGAAAGTGCTCTAAATAAAGTCTGTTTTTAAAAACCTCTGCTTCCTAGAAACGTCCACTGTTGACAAGAACAATGGCAGCAAGCGTGTTCGCTCCAGCCTGTACTAGATGCGCAGCGTACGGACCGCCCGGCCCGAGGGCGACGGCACGGTCTGCAGGAGGGAGGCCGCCGGCCGCGCAGGTCGCTAACTGCCCAGACCACACGTGGCGGCTCTGGTTTCCACGGAGCAGCAGGACGCACGCCGTACGGGGACCAGAGCTGTCGGCAAACGTGAGGATGGTGGTCTCTGACCCCTGCTGCGACCCGTCCTGCACCTGAGCTGTGATTCGGCCACAAGCAGGACGCTGCACGCATTTGCACGTGAGCAGCCACGCTCGTGCCTGGGATGCGGGCCGTAAAGTGGAACGAATCCAGGACCCCTGCAGACACTGTCCTTGTACCCAGCGTGACAAAGGGCCCCCGTCAGGGTGAAGGGGGCGCTCGAGACGTATCGCCTTCCTGGGCACGCGGGGGCTCTCGCCCTCCCCGGGTGACATCCGCTCGTCCCTGAGCGCTGCTCACCGCTCACAAGTGACCGCATGGCGCTCCAGCGGGAGCTGTGCGATGACGTCACCGCCAGCTGTGACAGACCGAGAAGCTGGCTCCCGGGTCTGCTCCATGGTCCCAGATTTCGGTCTTCGGAGGCACGTCTTCCCAGTTGCAGCTGAGGTGCTGGTTGAGGCACGTCTCCGTGGCCTGTGAGGGCTGCTCTGCCGCAGGGGTGGGGGTGGGGGGAGCTGCGGGTCGGCAGTGCCCGGCCCTGAGCGTGCAGCTGGCCCATCTGGCTGGGGTGAGGGCAGCGCCACGCAGGCGCCCCTTCGTTTCCACCACATCTCCTGCCCGAGATGCGAGCCTGGCCCCCAGGGGTGCGCTGGTGATGGAAGCAGCAGAGAGACCTGCGGCGCGTCCCGCGGGTGGACGAGGAGCCTCCCGCGCTCTGCCTGAGCCACAGAATGTGTTAGAGGTGATTTGCGTTCTTTTAGAAAACCTTCCGTTGCGCGTTCACCCGAGGAGGGGAAGGGCGGCAATGCCACCGGGCCAGTGAGGGAGCAGGAAGCGGCTGTGTCGGGAGTGCGCAGAACAGCGTTCCGCAGGGGTGGCCGCTCGCACACAGATCTGTTCAAACTTCCTAGTTCTGAGCATGACTGTTACCCATACACACAGTTTATCAAAAATGTAACAGGACGTCACGTGGGTGCTGCTTAGTGTTTCCAGGAGTATCTCGTACAGGCTCAGTTTGATTGTCTCACTTTCCCGTGGTCTCTGGAGCTTCGGGGAGCGGCGTTGGAGCGCAGGACCCTGGCCCCTGGCTGGCCGACGCCCCGCTCTGGGCTCCCCGTAGGCCTGCACGTGGAAATACAGGTAAAGGGGCGCCTGGGGGGCTCAGGTCAGGATCTGGCCGCTGGAGGGTTCCGGCCCTGCGTGGGGCTGTGCCTGGAGCTGCTTCCAATCCTGTGCCGCCCTCTCTCTGTGCCCCTCCCCCACTCTCTCAAAAGTAAACGTTAAAAAAAAAAGTTAAAGAAACTACGTGTTACGTGTTAGCGGCAGGAACTTACCGGGATGTCACGTCCCTGCTGGCGCCCCCACCCGCCCACCCACGCGGTATCACCCGCCAGGCTGGGCAGGCGCCCCTCGCAGGAAAAAAGGCACCCAAGGCAGGCTTCGACATCATGGGCACATTTTATTCCTCAGGACGTTACAGGCTAACTCTCCTGGCGGAGCAGGTCAGTTCTGTTTCTGTGGAAAGTGTGCACCTTCGAAATCGTGGGGCAGTTTGTCCCTCGGACACGGTCACCGCGGCTCCTCCGCGGCGCAGGCACAAGAAGCAGGTTCCTCCAGCACGAAGCCGGCCGTGCGGGCCCAGACGCGAGACCCGTCCGCCCCTGTCCGCGGCCTTGGCGGCGAGGGCCCCTCGCTGGCCGCGCCCGGAGCCCCGCGCCCAGCCTGGCATGCATGCGCTGTGGTTAAGGATAGAGTGAAGGGGTCATTCACAGACGTGTCCATGACACAGAAGACGGCCTCACACGGACTCCTCGGTGGACAGCAGTAATGGGTTGATGTACTCAAAACCTTCAAACTCCGACTGGTCGATCCTCTTTATGACGTCCCTGTGGGCAGGGGGGGGGGGGGGGGGCCTTGGGTCAGCCCTGCCCCCGCCCCCCCCAGCACCCCCCTCAGGCCCCGCCCCCTTACTCGTCATCCGGGGTCAGCTGCACCGGCTCGCTGGTGAACTGGGTGTCAAAGTTGTCCAGACCGTACTCGTCGGTTATCTGGGGCTGGAACGGCGGCAGCGCCTGCTTCTTCTCCAACTGGGAAGGACAAGGCGAGGGGTCAGGGCTGTGAACTGTGCGCCTGGTCTCTACCGGATCTGGGTTTTTGCAGGGACTTCCGTCACAGAATGGAACAGGAAGACACCCAGGGCTTAACCTCGCCCTGCGTCTGCCTGCCGGCTCTCCCTTCCCTTGCACACAAGTTCCGGGAAAAAGTATCTGAAGCCAGAAAAGTCCTGACCCGCGTGAAAAACATGCTGGCGGAACCCGGGATTGAGTCTGGTCTTGGGCGGTTTTTGTTTCTTACATCTCGGAACCCTGGTCATAAAGGAGCTGGGACCTGGCAGCGCCGCCGCTGCCCACGCCAGTGCCCGTCCCAGCGGGGCCTTCCTCCCCTCTGATCACAGGGGACGCTCATCAGGCAGGAAGCAGGGCTATCAGGATCCAGACTCTGACTTCCAGCTCACCACGTACGGGGCTGGGACACACCTGTGCCACAGGGCAGAGTGCCCGGGCAGGCGCCACTCAGCGGCATGTCCCCCGGGCGAGGGTGCGGAGGGCCTGCTCGCTCAGTCCCTCGGCTACGCGCCCAGTCTCCCCCCCGCGCCCCCAGGGGTGTGCCCTGCACCTACCTGTGCTGGGCCAGGCGCGTTCCCAAGAACACTCAGCTACAGGCGAGGGAGGAGGGTCCCTGCTCCGGGGATCTGTCGCGAGTTGTCCCCTCCCTCCCGTGTGGCCGCACGTGGAGCCAGCCCTGTGCAGTCCACACCCCGCAGCTCTCAGGGGCTCAGTTCCCCCGGCACGCTGCCCGGCTGGAGGGCCCTTGGCAGGGCTGAGCCCAGGACCCGCCTGCGCGGCCTCCGCTAATCCCCGCGCAAGCCGTGGGCCCGTCCCGGGCACAGCACAAACAGCGGGCACGGGACGTGGGAAGCACGGGCACCCCCTCAGCTCGTGAAGGTCTCGAGGGTGTCGCAGACTGAAGTCCTTCCCGACCCCCCGGGCTTCCCTCCACTGTCTCCTATTCAGTGACAACGGCACCCCCTCAGGCACTGAGGGGCCCCGGGCCCTGCACCCCGCGTTCCTCTCCACGCAGAGCACGGCCTCTGCTGAGGCAGATGTGCACCCGAGAGCAACAGCGGCTGCCCACCAGGCTGTCACTCACTCGGCGGAGCCAAGCTGGGCCCACGTGCCCCCACGTCCCCTAGGGGATCACCCACAGCGGCCTCCGCCCACTGGGGTCTGACTGCATGGACTCTGCTCATAAAAGAGTAACCTCCTCATTTCCATGCCACCAACCCTTTCCCTCTGATCTTGGGAGAAACCTTAAGGGCTGGAGAGGAGACCTGGGCCGCACTGGAGATGGGATGGGATGGGGTTTTCGGCAAGGACACACGGACCACAAGTGACCAGATGCCGCCTTCAGGGGCCAAGGCTGGTGGTCTGGCTGGAGCCCCACGGCGGGGTGGGGGGGAGGTTTCCACGAAGGCCTTCCCTAGTTCGGCGGGTCGGTGCCTACCTGGAGCTGGGGCTGCACTTCGTGCCACCTCAGTCAGGAGGGCGGGAGGGCACTGGGCACCGCCACGGGCTCAGCTAGCCGGCATGTGGGCCACTGACACAGTGTGGCCTCCAGGGGTTCTATGGGTGCAGGGGTGGGGGTGGGGAGGCCGGCCTGAGAGCGGGAAGGTGCCATCCCTAACCGTAGCCTGGTGGCGGCTCGCTCCTCTAGTGTGTCCCAAGCTGGAC
Source organism: Hyaena hyaena (assembly GCF_003009895.1). Lineage (NCBI taxonomy): Eukaryota > Metazoa > Chordata > Mammalia > Carnivora > Hyaenidae > Hyaena > Hyaena hyaena. Next base: position 1,092,799 of record NW_024080942.1, read on the forward strand.
AGATAATAGGGACCAGCCCGAATGGAGACACCCCCCCCCCGTGCCGCTGAAGCAATCAAAGGCAGTTTCCTTTTTTAAGTAACCTCTATGCCCAACGTGGGCTTGAACTCACAACCCTGAGATCAAGAGTCGCTCGCTCCACCGACTGAGCCGGCCAGGCACCCCTCAAAGTCAGCTTCCTGGTTAAAAAGCGCGCGTGCTCTGAATACTGTTCTAAGTATTTGTGTCTAATGACGCCGAGGAAGAGGGGGCTGGATTCTGTTTTGAAGCAGCCCAGCCTGGACAGGGCTGCGTGTGGCAGGCGGGCGTCCTGGGAATGGGGATGGCCCTTCTCCCCACAAAGGCACAGACGGCCGTCCTCTGGGTGGAAGGTGACAGTGACCAGGTGAAGCGGATGGGAGCTGCTCTGCCCACAGGGGTGGGCACCATCCTCGGTGCCGGCCGCGGGGCCACCACCACAGCGGGGGGTTGGGGGGCACGACACCACCCCAGAGCAGGGCTTCCACCTGATCGAGTTCAAGCTCAGGTTCCAGCTCCATTTCAACATGCACTTAATTAGTGAGCTAATCTCCTTTTCCTCAGAGGAACATATTTTAAAGGTTACATTTTAGTAACTTGCAACCATCTATGTATTTCAAAACCAAAATGGCTCAATTTCCCTTTAGTACCGGGAACCCCGGCACAGAGCTAGGAAGGGCCTGCTCTGCTGCTAGCAGCACCCCAGGATGGGGACACGAAGGGCAGCCCCCGAAAGCCAACTACAAGAGCGGAGAAGACGCCCTCTCTGGGCTGGCTCCCACCACTGCATTTAGCACAGAATTGACCAGGTGCTGTGGTCACGGATCAACGACGTCCCCAACTGGACCCCAGGCGGTACAGCGTGTGCTAGGGGACTCCCAGGCGGGGCTTCTCCCAGAACTACCTAGGACCACTGTCGTCAGGGGCTTATCATGGCCCCACACGGCCCCTGTCAATCATAGGTGAACAGGTGAGTTTCCGAATCACTTCCGGGGCCCAGACCCTGATGACACACAGCATGCCCTTCACCTCCATCCCTGCCTTGGGGGTGAGGTGGGGTGGGAAAGGGTCTTTTATGCTTTACCAGGTCCCAGTCGATGCTGCGGAAGAACGCGTGAGACTTGATATCGGAAAATCCAGTCTGTGGCCGGCAGCCGAGCCTCTCTTTGGGGTCCTAGGGGTCAGAGTTCAAATAAGGACATATCAGCACGCAGCAAAGAAGCCCCAGGTCACAGCAGGAGGAAAACCGGCTTTCCTTCCCTCCGTGATAGCCAGAGCTTCCTCGAATCATCTCCAGCCAGTCTTAACCAGCCAGGTGATGAGCAGACATTCCCTTCACTCAAAATTCTCCCCCCAACATGTAGGGTTCATTAAATTTCTCTCTGGTATAATTTCTCATCCTTATGTCTTGGCAAGCATGACTAAAAACTGATGATTCACGGGACAGAGATCAAATGAGGAGGTGGAAGGAGGTGAAGATTCCACCCCCCGCAGGTGTCCCGCAGCTGACCCTGGAAACAAATGCCTGCGGGGCCCCGTCAGCCCCAGCCGGGATGGGACGTCAGGGCAGCCACAGTGTACCTTGTTTAAAAATCCTTTCAAGACGTGGGAGGCTTTCACCGAGAGGAATCGGGGGATCCGGATGGGCTTCTCCAGGATTACTGCAACGATTGGGGCCCCGGTGAGGAGTCTGGGCCCTTCCAGACACTCCGCACTGTGTTTGCTCTGCCCAGCCACCCGGGAGCTGGGTGGTCTGCAGGGCTCTCCAAACCCGTTCTGAGCAAGAATGTCCAGGGCGCTCTTAGGGCCCTGGCCCCTCTTCCCTCCATCCAGCAGGGTCTCTCGCCCACAGAGGGTTCCCCCCCCCCCACCATGCTCACATAGTCACACACGCTCAGGATCACACAGGACCCCAAGAGCATCATCACAAACGTGGGCGCCTCTGCATGTGGCCACCAGAGGGCGCTGTGGGGACCCATCCCAAGGGCAGGTGTTCTGCACTCTGGATGCCCTCTGGCTGGGACCCTAACCCGGCCCGGCCCACCCAGGCCTCCAGGGCGCACACCGCACACAGGGCAGGGGCAGGGAGGAGTCTGGGCTAAAGCAGGGCAGGCTGTGTTTCCTGGTGGTGCTCCCGCTTCCCACCCCAGCCTCTGCCTCCCCGAGAGCCAGTCTGCAAGGAAGTGTCTTCCGTGGCACTGCAGGCACCAGCTGGGACCCTTCCATCCATAACCCCCCAAAGCGGAAACACCTGCTCGGGGAGGCGGGGACAGACCCGCACGCACGGCCTGGGGGAGGCACCTGAACTGAACCCCGGGGAGACGGCCAGCGGCCCACGTACCTTGAAAAAGGTAGTCCTCTGTGTTCATGTCGGGGTTGTCGGTGATGATGTCAAAGGGGGAGCGCCCGGCCATCATTTCAAACATCAGGACGCCCAGTGCCCACCAGTCCACGCTGAACCCTGCAGGCACGGCAGAGGCCCGGCACGCGGGCAGTCGGCAGGGGCACGGCTGCAGGCTGGGTGTGCTCCAGCCGCAACTTCTCACCGGAGGCCTGGCCTCCCCCCTGCCCACCCTCGTGGGGTCCCGGTCTCTTTTTCTTCCCCCTTAATTGTTTACAAAGCTGTTTTCATATCAGGGCCATTAACTCTATACCTGCCACTTCGCTGGTTTTCCAGATTGTCATTTGGCCCTTTAATCCTGCATGTGGCCCCTTCGACCACAACAGACACGTAAAACTGAGTGTGCCTGATGGGCAAACGTCCTTTTCATTCTCCTTCGGTTCACCTGAGCTTGAAAAATTCCCTTCTCTGAGACTGCAAAACTCGGGGGCACCTGGGTGGTTCAGTCATTTAAGTGTCTCATTCTTGAGTTCAGCTCAGGTCCTGATCTCACAGTTTGTGAGTTCAAGCCCCACATAGGGCTCTGTGCTGACAGTGGGAAGCCTATCTGGGATTCTTTCTCAAAAAAACAAAAAAAACCCGTTTCCCACATTTTTCTATATTCACGGTTTCAGTTAATCTGTCAGGGTTAACGATTTTACTGCACAGGATGGCGGGAGTGGGAGAGCCTGGCTTCAGTTGTGCCCGCAGCCCCTGCACTGTCCGGACAGCAGCCCCCATCCCGTCCAGGATCCCGTCCCGGGCCAGCTTCAGACTCTCCAACCTGGTCTGTCCATCTGCTGGCTCTCCTTCCCCGTCGTCTGGCTACTCAGAGCTTCAGTTATAGCAGTCTCCTGAGCACCTCCTCCCCCAGAGCACAAGTGACCTACCCACCCAGCCAGCCCCAATTTTCATGGCAAAGAAAATGTTTAAAAATACTCGATGGGGCGCCTGGGTGGCTCAGTCGGTTGGGCGGCTGACTTCAGCTCAGGTCATGATCTCGCGGTTCGTGGGTTCAAACCCCGCGTCGGGCTCTGTGCTGACAGCTCAGAGCCCAGAGCTGCTTCAGATTCTGTGTCTCCCTCTCTCTCTGACCCTCCCCTGCTCACGCTGTCGATCTCTCTCAGAAATAAAACATTTAAAAAAATGTAAAAATACTTGATGATGTATTTGTGAGACACTCCACTGGAAACACTAGGATAAAGAGTGTGGGTGTGCACATGTGTGCAAACATGCACCAACACACACCACACACAAACATGCATCACACATGTGAGCCCTCCACATGCACCACACGTCCCAATGCGCACACACACACAGGTGCACACACACACATGCACACACACAGGTGCGCACACACACAGGTGCACACACACAGGTGCACACACACACACAGGTGCACACAGTGTCATCTCATTTTCACCTCAAGCCCAGAGAGGAAGAGGCACAGACAGCCTTCTGCTGACGGCAGGGGCTACTGGGTAACCCGCACCCGCTGGCTCCGCTAACGCCTGTGTCCCCCGCTGACACCAACCGGGGCCCCAGACCCAGGGGTTGTGTTGGCTTCATGGGGCTTTTCCTCCTTCCCAACCCCTTGGGGCTCCTTGACAAAAAGGAATCCCATGCAGAGTCCTCCACCAGGGACACTTGAGTGGACACCAGGACACGCAGGGGCCACGCGGGTTCACGTGAGGGCAGAGGCCAGACGCTGACAGGCCGGGACGAAGTGAGGGCTGTGCTTTAGATGTAATTTGGTCAGTAAAGCTCTCCTTTAGGACCCTTGGCAGCGTCAGCCCCAGCAGGCCCGCCTGGCCCTCCGCATCGTGCATCGTGCCTGCATCCCGAAGGCTCTGGTGTCCCTTGCAGCGGCGGGGGACAGGGCTCGTCCACGCCCACCAGCTGAGTGCCTGTGACCAGCGCCTCCCCCACCGCCCGCAAGCCCCGCCCCAGGCCCCGCCCCCACAGCCTTGCCCCGGAGCCCCGCCCCACGGTCGGGCTCACCATACTCCTCTCCCCGCAGGATCTCCGGGGCGATGTAGTTCGGGGTTCCGCAGAACGTGCTGGTGGTGTCGCCAGGGCCCAGGCCTTCCTGTGGGGACACAGTCCGTTACCAGAGAGGAAGAAAAGCGTCTGAGGTTGGTTAGAGAAGGAGGCGCCTCGCCTGGGCCCCTGTGGGCTGCGGTGACCCCGAGGTCAGCACCTCTGACCCTGCGGGGGTGAGACGGTCAAGGCGCTGTGCCGACCGTGAACCCCGGGCCAGGTGGGGCGGCCTGGGGGCCAGGTGCTCGCCTTGCACATGCCGTAGTCCGTTAACTTGATGTGGCCGTCCGCGTCGAGAAGGACGTTGTCCAGCTTCAGGTCCCGGTAGATGATCCCTCTCTCGTGCAAGAAGTTGAGCGCAATACAGATCTCAGCGGCGTAGAATCTGGGGAGCACAGAGCAAACTCAACAAGGCGCCGCGGCGAGAGGCCCGTGTGCAGACAGCAGGAGCTGGGGGTACCCCGGCCGCCCTGGCGCCCTCGTGCTCACCAGCACGTGGGGCCAGTGAGACCGCCAGAGGCGCTCAGCGTCCCAGACGTCAGGGGAGAGCAAATCAGGACCACGGCACCCACGCTCGGACGGCCACTCTCAGAGACACAGACAGAAAGTAAGCAATGTTGGCGAGGATGTGGAGAGTGGACTGCGTGAACGCGGCTGGTGGGAACGTAAACTGGCCGGGGCAGCACGGAGGGTCCTCAGTAGGTTCAACAATGAAACACCGTGCAGGGTCCCAAAGGGCTATCTGCACAACCCCGTTCGTAACTGCATTATTCGCCGTAGCCAAAGGTGGAAGCAATGTCGGACAGGTGGGTAAGCAAAACGTGGCCCCTCCATCCACGGGGATGTTTGTGAGCCTGCTACGATAATGAAGACTGAGGCCATCAGCCAGCCCTCAAAGGACACATGCCAGGATTCCACTCACAGGGTCCCTCGGGGGGACTGGGCAAGGACTGGGGGGGCAGCGTTTCCCAAGGCAGAGCATCAGTTTGGGAAGACGGAAAGTTCCAGAGACGATGGTGAAGATGACCGCCCGAGTGTGTGAATGTGCCTAATGCCCCCGGGCTGTGCACTTACAATGGCTAGAATAGTGACTTTTAAGTTACATACCTTTCACAACTAAAGAAAGAAAACATGAGGTGCCTGGGTGGCTCAGTAGGTTAAGCATGTGACTCGATCTCTGCTCAGGTCCTGATCTCATGGTTCGTGAGTTCAAGCCCCATGTCAGGCTCTGCACTGACAGCACAGAACCTGCTTGGGATTCTCTCTCTCCCTCTCTCTGCCCCTCCCCCACTCTCAAAATAGATAAATAAACTTTAAGAAAATAAAAAAGAAAATACTACTGTGTGAGGAGTGTGTGATTCCTGATTTAGTACCTGCCTTTCTCTGGAAAGGATGTGAGGTGACTCAAAACACTGCATGGAACTGATTTGAGAGAGGCAATGAGGAGCAGGGGAACATGGAAAACAGGAAGGAGGTGGAAAAGAAATTCACACTTGAGGCCAAGGCTGCAGAGGGCCGGGGGGGAGGGGGCTGGTGGCCCTGAGAGTCACTGTCACTTGACAGAAACGGGTTATTATCCTCCGAGAGCCAACACCCTGCATCTGTGAACCAGAACCAGAAGCAGCAGCCACGATGCCCACTCGGGTGAGTTCACAGCAAGAGAGTGGCCCCCCCACCCCATTTTGGAAACAAGGAAAATGGAAGAACCGCTGTGGGCGCCCGCCCGCCCAGGAAGCGCCCACCTCTCTGGGTGACGTGCCGGCCTGCTGTGGAGCCTGACGCTCGCAGGGGACAGTGACGCCTTCTTTGCCGTGCCCCCCAGCTCCCTTCCGGCCGGGCCGCACCCCCACCCCCAACCCTCCAATTACCTGGCGTGCTCCTCTGGAAGCTTCCTCTGTCTCTGCATGTGGAACATGAGGTCCCCGCCATTGACATACTCTATGACCAGGAACAGCCTGAAGGGACACGGAGGGTGGTTGGGATTGAGACCCCCGTGGTGGACCGTGCGGACCTAACTAGGGGGTTCAGTGTGGGGAGGCCCCATCACCAGGGACGGCTGAGCCTGCCCGAGGGCACGGGGCCCAGGGAGGGAGGCCCGGGGTCGCCTGGCCCCTCCCGGGCCGGTGAGGAATGAGGCTCAGAATGAAGAGTTGGGCTCTGAGCCTGGGTCACTGGGCACCGTCCGGGGGGATGTCCAGGCCCTGCCTGTGGGCAGGTGTTCTCAGTTCCAGTCCTGACATGGGAAAAGTGCCAGAGAGCACCGTGACAATCCCATTCAGCCGCTGGGATGGCCGGGATGTCCCCCAGCACAGGAGCAGAGCTCTCCCCCACGGAGCCAGCCTTCGGGTAAAGGAGGTGAAAACATGGCCGGGGCAGGTGTCCCCAGAGAGCAGAGGCAGGACATGGAGGCAGAGGGCACCAGGAGAGCGGGTGTGCGCACGGGCCAGGGGAGGGGGTGACGACCTCTGGCGAGTGACTGCTGTGGCCAGAGTCTGGGTGGACCCCAGGGAGGCACAAGCCGGTGCCCCGTTGCCGGGCGGGAGCCCAGGAGGTTTGGATCGGGGCAGGTGGTGAGCAGGCACCGAGGACAGCGGGTGAGGCTGACGGGGGCTGGACACCGACTGACAGACCCCTGTCTGTCACACCTGCAGGGGTGACTTGGGGGCAAGGAGAAGGCCTGTGGGGGGGGCAGCTGGGCCAGGGAGGCTGGTGTGGCCCTAAGACCACACGCTGTCCCGTCTCCCAAGTGACTCCTTCTGTGTGCCATCGTTCTTCAGTTCATGAAGATGCCATTTTTGAAATGAAAGTCATGCACAGTCTTCGAGAAACACTGTGTTGAGGACAGCTCATGGCTCCGCGGGTGCGGGGTGGGGTGCTGCGCCCACACGGCGGGAGAAGACGGGCTTCAGGCCCCCTACGGTGCTGGTTCTGAGACGCGTTTACACGAGCCACAGCCCGAAATCTGTAAACCCGCAGATGGAAAAGGGCCTGGACGAGCAGCCGCAGCCCACCCGCCAGTGGGGAGCAAGCCTCAGCCCTTGCTCTGCTCCCCAGCCTCCAAAAGAAGCATCTGGAAGGGTGCAGAGAAACCCTGGCCTCCCCAGGGGAGACTGTGAAGCTCCGCCCACCCAGCACAAAGCCACACCCACTCACATGTGTCTTGTGGCGTTCAGGTCACAGCAGAGAGAGACCGTTTACCATCTGGCTCTGACAGTTTGCACACACAGGCCACCAGGAGGGAAGTGTGGCAAAGGTCACCGTGGGAAGAGACCTCGGACCTCTAACCCCGGGGATGACTTCAAAGCGGCAGACGGAGATTTTCCACAGCGACCAGGAATCACGTCCCCAGGCTCCCTTGCAGGGATGCTCACCCCAGCGCGGTGCTCACCCGAAACACTGCTCCGGCCCGGGCCACCTACCTGCCCAGCATCAGGTGATGCTGCCTTCCCGTAACGGGGACAAGCCAGCACCACCACCAGAGAGAACAGTACACTCATTCTGGGAAAGTATCAGAGCCTTAAGGAGCCCAGAGATGAAGGGGACATTTGAAAACGTAGAAGTGGAAGCAAAGGTAGTTTCCTTTCTCCATCCAGAGAAAAGTCGTGGGCTCTGAGGGCCACTGAGGGCTCTGATGGAGCCAGGCCGGGCTGTCTGTGGCCACCACCTGCAGTCTGTGGTCAGGGGGTAATTCCCGGATCAAAGGACTGTTTCAGTTTGCCAAACCCGATCAAGCCCCAGTCACAGTGGAAGAGGATCTCGGCTTTCTCTGCGGAGGCAGTGTCAGACCTATGGTTTTGGGGTATTTTTCCCCTTTTTTGGTCTCCAGATAACCCGTAAGCCTGCTTTTGACGTTTCCTCAGAGCAAAGCTGCACCAGATACGTGGCACCAATTCCCCCTGATGGTGAGGCCCCGTTGACTCGGAGCCGGCTGCCATGGCCGAGTGCCACAGGTGAACAGAGGCGCGGATGAGGTGCGGCCTCCTGTCTACAGACGTCCTAACTGCATGTCTGAAAACGCAGGAGAGCTACCTCCCGGCTCACGAAGCACCGAGAGCAAAGCTTACGCGGGAGCCGTGCGTGCGGCCGGCCAGACCTCGCACGGGAACGAGAGATGAGCTCAGGACAAACATTCGGCCAGGGACTGACGATACCGCACGGAGAAAACTTCACCCACATCAAAAAGTAAACAACAAAAAGGAAAAAATAAGCAGCGACAGTGTGACGATAATCCAGGGCGCTGGGTGTCCGCCAGGTTGTCTCCCTCTGGGCGCGTGTCTGCATTTTTAAGATTGCAAGGGGGTGCCTGGCGGGCTCAGTCAGGAGAGCTCTTGATCTCGGTCGTGAGCTCGAGCCCCACGTGGAGACTGCTTTAAATAACTAAATATAGAAATAAAAATGCGGGGCACCTGGGTGGCTTAGTCGGTTAAGCGTCCGACTTTCGCTCAGGTCATGATCTCGCGGTTCGTGGGTTCGAGCCCCGCATCAGGCTCTGTGCTGACTGCCAGCTCAGAGCCTGGAGCCTGTTTCAGTCTGTGACTCCCTCTCTCTCTGACCCTCCCCTGCTCACGCTGTCTCTCTCTCTCTCTCTCCTAGAAATAAATAAAACATTTAAAAAAATAAATAAATAAAAAATAAAAATGCATAAAGCTTCTAAAAGAAGCTATTCTCTGTGCCTTCTGAGGTCGCAGTTCAGGTCTGTGCTGACAGTTTCCTGGACACATGGAGCCCTGGGATCGTCTGAGCCCGAGTGAGGCCTGTCCTGGGCGACGATGACATGGCAGCGTGCCCACCCTCATCCGCTTCGGGTCCCCAGCTCCTAAGGGGACAGTCCCAGGATGCCGTGGAGCATGGCCCACACCCCAGAGGGGTAACGCGCCTATGCCCACCTTGTCCTGGCCCCAGGTCGCTTCTGGATGAAGAAGACACAGCCACCCGCTTGCATCAAGAGTGGTGTGAGGTCCCTGGCGGCTGGAGGGCTTGGCCCCGAGGGCCCCTCACCGCCCAGGGCTTTGACATGACCTACTGACGCTGTCCGCGACCAGCGCCGTCCCCCCCACCCCCGGCTTGTGGAGGTATAGCGGAGCCCCCAAGACGGAGGGACCCTCTCTCCCCACGGCGGCTGCCTGCTGCTGGTCCACGGCCCTGGCGGCACTGCCCTGCGAGCTGAAGGGCCCGGAACACGCACCCCGCCACGTGGCGCCCGCTCCCTGTGTCCTAGGCTCACATTAAATCACGACTCTGACGAATGTGCTGTATTTTGAATGTGCAGTGACTCATGTGCTGACAGGGGAGGTGCCCGTGCTGCTGCCGTGCTCACGGCCTCCCTCTGCTAAGCACAGGCCCCAGGCAGCCCGGTCCCCCCCACCCCCAGCCCGCCCGGCTTTGCCTCTGCTCAGCCGCCTCTCAGCCCGCCCACCACCCCCGGCCCCACCGTGCGCCCTACCACCCACTGCACGTGTGTTCGCTGCCGCCCCCAGAGGCCCCAGCGCCCCCCGGCTCCCTGCGCCCCCAGTGCCCCCAGCGCCCCCCGGCTCCCTGCGCCCCCAGTGCCCCCAGCGCCCCCCCGGCTCCCTGCGCCCCCAGAGGCCCCAGCGCCCCCCGGCTCCCTGCGCCCCCAGAGGCCCCAGCGCCCCCCGGCTCCCTGCGCCCCCAGTGCCCCCAGCGCCCCCCCGGCTCCCTGCACCCCCAGAGGCCCCAGCGCCCCCCGGCTCCCTGCGCCCCCAGAGGCCCCAGCGCCCCCCGGCTCCCTGCGCCCCCAGTGCCCCCAGCGCCCCCCCGGCTCCCTGCACAGACCTTCACTTCCACCGCCAGAAGCTCCACCTCGGGGCTGCTTGCGGATTCTTGCCTGCACTGGGCGGCCTGCTCCATCCTCAGCTTGGCTCTGAGGCTTCCTTCCAGGCCTCCGCGTGCCCAGAGGGTCGTTGCCCATGCCCTGACCCCACACTGCTAACCCTCCCAGGGGCTGGGTGTCAGGTTTCCCCAGCAGAACACCACCTTGCTGAGATCTGCCATGGCCTCAGTTTCCCCGGGGCCAAAATGGTTGTGGACAGCTTCGGGACGGCCCCTCACATCTCCCAGTCTCTTTCTGCTCCTTCCTGACAGCACCTTGCCTGGGACACGTCCCTGCTGCCTGTCCCACATGAGGTGCTGGGGCTGAGGTATGGCCCCTCCTCGCCCCTGCTCTCAGGGCCTTCCCGGCCGGCACTCGTACACCGCGATCCCTCCTTGCGCCAGGGCCATTACAGAGTCCCAGCTGATGTCTATCAGAGCTGCAGGCAACTCTTTGAGTGCAATTTATAAAGAAGACACAGAATAGCACTGGCTAAGTGGCATTTAATATCTACACACCACTTTGAACCAAGAGCAATTCATTCGAGGGTCTAAGTCGGCAGAGAGCGCAAGGCTCTTTCGTAAACAAACAAGGCTATTTTCCAGCGAGCGCACCTTCTACAAGGAGTGAGGGTGTGGCGATAAACCGAGGCACAGGGAACAGCGAGTTAACTGCAAATAGTTCAATGGCAGCTTGCTCATCTGAGACCCGAGATAATGTGAAGTGAGAATGTCCCCAAATTACAACTAAATGGGGGGGTTACTAAAAATAGTCACTTTAGCCCATTTTTCCTGGAACAGCTCAAACAGAAGCAGTTCCTGTTGAGGCAATTTTGCAGTTAATTTTGCCGCTGTCAGGAAGATGGGCCGTCTACGCAGCCCCGAGTATGGTCGCTCCACGACGCAGGTGTTCATTTTGTATTAAAACACCACCGTGCTTGCTTCGCGCATGCGCGGTGATATAAACGCCGAGCTGTAAACCTCGGGGCCCGCGCAGCCGCGAGCAGCCGTGGCCGGCCAGAGCGGGCACAGGATTTGAGGGGGGAAAAGAAACCCTTCTGTCTCCCCATCCCGAGACCCTGCAAGCGGCTGCCCCGGGCGCCAGCCACTGCTCTGGCGGCTCGTCGGCCCGCGGTGTCTGCGGGCACTGCTGTCCCCAAGGGTCCTGTCCCCGCGGCCGCCCCCACCCTGCGTGTGGCCGCAGCACGTTTCCGACTTCAGTCCCTGTGGGGGTCCTGCTGGTGGGAGGGTTTGTGGGCACAGTGCTAACAGCCACCCGACCACGATGGGGACGCTGCTGGTCCCTTGGGGACCCAACACGCCGGCGGTGCTTCTGTTCAAAGACACGGCGCCCATATGGCAAGAGGCCGTCCCAGTGGCCCACGTCCACGCACAGGCGGCCACGAGCTGGGCCTGCGTCAACGGTTCAACGTCTTACTAATCCCGCAGCAGCCCTGTTCCCAAAGGACCCTGGGGCACAGGGAGGTGACCCTGTGCGAGGTGACAGCGGGGCTGTGCTCCGGGCCTCGGGCACGCAGCCGTCAGGAAACCCCAGGGCCCTGTGCACACGTCCTCGCAGGCTTTCTGGCCCCCTGGGTCTTGCGGTGTCTCGAAGAGACTTCCCAGCTCTGTAAGCGGCTTTGTCAACGCAGACCTGAGGGGAAGCCCGTCTGCCGGAAGGCACCCCCGGCCCTCAGTGAGTCACATCTCCACTGTGCGGGACCTTGAGCTCTCCTCTGAGCTGGCTGTGACATCTGTAACCCTCACTGATGTGTGAGTCGCGTGAAGTGTGACACACTTCACTTGATCCTTACACCGAGGACTTGATTGTACCCTTAAAAAATAGGCTTTACACTCCACACCTGCCTGTGAGGTGTCAGGTATTAACCAAGTGCTCAGGGTACAAAACCACCCAGCACCCGTACTCTCCCGGAGCCCACAGCCAGTCAGGAGACAGGCACATAACACGGCCCAGGGCAGATGGCCAGGACAGACGGCCAGGTGTTTGGTGCTTCCAGACAGACTAACAGATCCTGTGAAAATGAGAGACAAACTCGCCGTGCACGTTAATTATTCCTGCGATCTGCCCGCCCCGCCTCGTGAACACTGTAAACAGATCTTCTAAATGTCAGTTTGAAAAGCGCTGTTGCAGTGGTGGTGTCACAGGGTCACAGAGAAACACCGAACAGACCAGTGGCACACCTGGGCAAGTGACCCACAGGCCACCACGGGGGGCAGAGAGGGCTGTGCTCCAGGCAACAAAACTGGGAATGAGGCTGAAAGTCTGGCTCCCACACCCCCATCCCCGTGGTCCATACAGTGGAAGCAACCAAAACACGAGTATTCTGCAATCGCGCCCTTCAGGAAGGATACGTTTGGGATGGGCTGTCTGCCCCGGGCGTATTCCATAATTCCCAGAGCCAGTGCGCAATGGAAGCATGGAGAGAATGTACCAGAACACAACACAGGGAATCTGTGACAGCCAGGCCTTTCAGGAAGCTCTGGGGCAGGAGGGGAGGCGGGAGGGACAGGGCGGAGCCCGCGCCACACGGCAGAAGCGACTGGGAAAGTGCCCGCGGGGCTTCGAAGCGGGAGAAAGACACTGGATCTGCGCCTGCACAACACGGCTGAGCTGTGACGTGGGGGAACAGAGGCCGGGGGCCCCGGGGCCGTGGCCAGGGAGGAATCTGGGACACACTGAGGAGGTGGGATCAGTGAGACCCAGGGAGGGAACAAGGACAGATTTGGGGGCCAGGTCATTTATTCCAGGTGCCTCGGACACACTGGTGGCAGCCAGTACGGGTGGGCAGGGGACTGAGGGTCAGGAGGGAGGTGCGGGGGGCCGTGGGGCCGTACACGTCACTGGCCTGATTTACAGCCGGGCGAGTTCCCACGAGCACGACACTGCTGTCCTCAGAAAGGCCTGCTGGCAAGGCTGGCCCTCGGCTGGGGTCTAGGACCTCGCCTGGTGGCAGCTCCCTCCCCCCACACAAAACCTCCTGGAGCGGGGAGGGCGCCCTCCCCACCCGGCCCTGCTCTCTGCTGAGGACCTGGCCGGGCTCTGCTCCGCGCAGGCGGGGGCGCCCACGGGTCAGCCCCCAGTACAAACCCCAAGCTGCCGCAGTTGCTTGCTGGATGACGTGTGTCCTCTGTGACTCGCTCTTGGAATCTCCCGCCTGCTTTTCTCCTGACTGGGCCCCAGACGTCTCTCTCCTTTGCCAGTTTTGCTTTTTACCTTTCACAGCAAGAAACCTCCACCTCGAGTCCTACTACGTGCTGGTCCCATGAGCTCTCCTGCTAAATCACTGAACCTGGGGGTGGTCTTGAAGACCCTGACACAAAATGTAGCCAATGATTTTTCAAATAAACAAACAGGTTGAGTTCAAGTCAAGTGGCTGAAAATAATTCTAAATATATACTATCCTAGACCAGTAGTTTTCAAGTCTTTTAATTTATTAATTTTTTTTTCTTTGGAGAGCGAGTGAGCACGAGCAGCGTAGGGGCAGAGGGAGAGGGAGAACCTTAAGCAGGCTCCATCCCAGCGTGGAGCCCAACGCGGGGCTCGATCTCAGGACCGTGAGATCGTGACCAGAGCTGAAATCAAGAGTCAGATGCTCAACCAACTGAGCCACCTAGACCTTTTAAAACAGTACGACTCCTATAAGTAAGTTTATAAGTGGCATATATTTATTTATTCTGCTTATCGGTAAGATCTAGAAGCACATGGGGCCCCTGGGTGGCTTAGTCGGTTAAGCGTCCGGCTTTCACTTGGGTCATGATCTCGCGGTTCGTGGGTTCGAGCCCCGCATCGGGCTCTGTGCTGACTGCCAGCTCAGAGCCTGGAGCCTATTTCAGAGTCTGTATCTCCCTCTCTCTCTGACCCTCCCCTGCTCATGCTCTC